>NC_064602.1:42707068-42892068 GCF_943734735.2 Anopheles gambiae | reverse complement strand
GACATAAAAGATGCATGAAAAATGATGATCTCTAAGCTCATCTCGGTCCGGGCCCCGGGGAAGTGCACTCCCCGTGCTGAAAGGGACGACAAAAATTACAATTTCTCATCGTGCAAGCATCTGCCCATCAGCACTGTCCAGGGGGTCGCCATCCAGGTCGAATCCGGGCAGCAGTAGCACAGCAGGACCTACTAATTCCATCAGCAAACGATTCAATTATGCAACTAATTTTCCACTCTGCCGCTTGCTTATTGCAACATCTTCCAGCCAACCATCGGCTCGCTGGAAGCAGGCGGCGTTGGCAAAGTAGGTGTGCCCGAGTGCACCCGAGCCTGAACTTTGCAGTGGCTTGCAGGAAGCACCTCTCTAGCGCCAACCGTGTACGGCGGGATGTGATTAATGACTTGTTCAATGGCACATCCGGGCACAAACTGCAAACCCTCAGCCACCGGCGTGACGCATCAGTTACACCATGCAGCTGCACACGATGCACTGTTCGTCCCCGTGCCGTGACCTTAATTTATCTTCCCGTCCATCACAAAACGTGCTCCGCTTCCCACACCCCACACCAACACTCACCTGTCCTAACACACTCGTCCGTCAGGCAAATGTTACTGCTCCTCCGGGACTCGTCCGTCACGTCCGGGCAGCCCGGGGCGAACGGATCCGCACTGCAACCGGATTTCCCATCCAGCTGCCGGTAGCGCCCGACCAGGTACACCAGCAGGATGCCTAATGCGATGCCCACCAGCAGCATCGTCCCGCCGAGCACGGTCGGGCGGGCAAAGGCGGCCGACAGGCGCGCCCCTACCAAGCCCCGTCCGGGCGTTATGCTGCGCGGGTTCTTTCCATTGCCGCCACCACTGCCACTGCCACGACTTCCCTGCCGGTCAACGGCAGCGAGCGTGCTCGTTTTGGTGGCCATACCGGGCCCACCGAAGTTCACTACCACCGGGACCGGTGCTGCCGACCCCCGATCGGTCGGCCGCAGCAGCAGCGGTCCGGAAGCTTCAATATCACCTGCACCGAGCGGCCCGCCTGACCCGCCACCCCCGGTACCACCGACCACCGTGCCGCCCTCCTCGACGTCTGTCCTTAGCAGGTACCCATTGGCCGGATCGATCGGCACTGTCGCTGTTTTGTCGCCACCGTTGCGCGCCGGCAGATGGAGCTCCTTAAGGGCTGCCATCGCCACCGTTGCTCGTCGTGCGGGGCGGACACTTCCGGTTAGGGTCACTTTCGAAACGCGACTGACGCGCGCGCTTGCTACTGCCGTGAGCAGAACCGTTCCCTCCTAGCTCACTTCGCACGCTCTCACACAGCGCACTCACTCACAGCGCAAACAATCACTCTCCCATGCGCTCAGAATCTGTGCCGCCGACCACTCTCATATCACACTCGCGCACAATGCACAAACGCAGCAGCACGTGCTGTACGAACTGGATGCACGCTCCTCACTGACTTCCCCCACCGGACAGTGCCACACCAGCCCACCGTTGATCACACACACTTTTCACTCGATCGTACCAAATTCTGAGCACTCACGTCACGATTGGTACGGAGAGCTGGTTATCGATATGCTGCTGCTGCTGGCGCCTGTATCGCCTGGTCGGTATCATCTTCACTGCTCTGCCACCGCCCGCTTCATCGCCCGCTTCGGGCCCGGCAGCGCCGTCGAGGAAGTGTACCGTCCCACCGTTCCGTAGTACAGTGTGGGCAAGTGGAGCGAACAAAATAGCATGGCTTCACGCGGCACGGCAGCTGATTAAACTTTCGTGCGCGCACACCGCCACCGTAGTCTGCCCGCTGCTCCCGTGCTGGTAGTGGAGATCTGGAGGTGCCCCGTTACGCCGCTGCTGTGATAGTGATGGAATATTCTGCGTAACCGTTGGCAGCGCTTTCTGGAGCAATGTTTGAATATTCAAACCGAACCTGTCGCAACTCTAGTCAGTGGTGGGACAATCTGTATAAAGCAGAGACGAAAATAGTAATCGTATTAGCAAACGTTGGAAAAAAGTTAGAAACAGCTTCACGGAAACACTAATATCATTAATTATCACCCTTAATGTCAGGGTTACTTCTCTGCCCCTCCTAAAAATAGAGTCCACTCCCTTCCCTAGTACGAAAGCTCTCGTGTTCAACCTGTTGCCTTCTGTGGCTCGTTGTCTTGGGGTAGATCAACGTATCGATTACAATGGAGGCTACTGTGTTTGCTGCTTCCCAAGCGCCATTGAGCTGTAGTTGACGACAGCCAAAAAAGAAGAGACTTAATTCAATCTTCATTTCGTTCGTGTTCATATCTTTCATGAATGGAGCATACAAAAGGCGTGCAAAGGCAGAACAAAGCCTGCAAAGCTCGTTACAAAAAAAACTGTGTAGTCCAATTTCCTTCCAATCCATTTTCCTGCCATTTTCCGCTTCGAGCGCAAGTCGCCTGTCGGAAACGGAAGACAGCGCCTGTCGCCTGTCTGTACTTCGCCCAATCTGATGTGCGGACAGAACTGTATCACTAGGTCAGTGGAACACAGCGGAAATTGGAAAGAACACTCCATTCCTACCCGAACGCCCTGCCGAGGAGGAAAACTCCTGCTCCTCCTCCTCCGATTCCTGTGCGCATTTAATCGATTGTTGCACACAACTATCCTTGGGAATGAACATTGCCACGGTGCGCATTAATATTTAACGACCTATCCTAACTCACTGCAGTCAGCGGCCTACAACACTTGGTGGAGAGAACGGTGGATTCAGTCCCTTGTTTGGGGGGGGGGGATTCAATTTTGTTTAAAATAAAACATTTCTGCACTTGCTTTACGTAGTTCCTTTTCAAGGACGTTTCAGGATGAAAACATGCAGTGCAGTTGATTGCCCCTCTACGAAAAAACAAACACATCAATCAGTAAATTTTCAAGCACACACACGCTCTTTTCTCTCGCTTACTATCTCCCTCTCTCTCTCTCTCTCTCTCTCTTTCTCTCTGACACACTTCAGCACCTCAATGTTTGGAGGCTCGAAACCAATTCAACCTGTTGAATTTTATATCAAAACCCGCCGAGACGAGCCTTTATTTTCCTCCTCCCTATTGCTCGATACTAACGTCGGCGTGGGTATGCGTCACCTCAACTCTCACTCACACTCGCAACATAGGAAGTCATCTTACACTAACACAAAGGCGCACATACACACATATGTAGCTACTTTCTGATGTTGTGAAGCGTGTATGTAATGGTGCAGGCACTAAGTTACTTTGTAACGCACTACCAAACTACGGCGAGATTTCTGATGCCTTGCAAAGCCAACGTTAATGCACAGGCCAGAACTCGGCCCCTTGGTCGGACTTGGTAGTATCCTTTGCTCCGATACAGGATGTCACAAGATTTGGGAAAGAGTATCTCTTTTGGCAAAGGCCAAACTACCACACGACTGCAAAACGAGGATGACCGTCGACCGTCGGTCAAGGCAGATGACAAAGTGCCACTCTCGTTTTCATCCGAAAGGTACGCTCATGCGCAATAGCTCACCAGAATCTCACCATCATCATCTTCTTCGTCATCATCATCATCATCATCGTACTCATCGGCATCCTCGCCAACAATCGTGTGCCACACGGTAGTCAGTAACATGTATACACCATTGTCCCATTAAAGGATAAGAACCCTCGAGCCGTGCGAGGCAAAAGACGCTAGTTCCGGCGAGATTGCGTCCAATAAGAAACGGAATCTTTACACATAGTGGTGGAACGTTCGCAGCAGGGTCGCTGTTTTTGTGTGTTGTAAAGTCCGTACATCAAGTAGCACTCTGGACCGCGTGTCCACCCATCCTAAGGCATCAATCACCCAACAGACACGTTTCCCCCCTGTGCATTAAACCATAAACGACCGAACAATAACACTGTCAGGCTGATCCCACTTATGCTTAATATGGTGGCGGCAAAACCCATACACCCGGTGCCGGTCACATTCGTTTCGTGCCGTTCTATACACAACACCAACACACACACAAACACTAAGTCAGCATTACTCTCTTCTATCACACTTCAATGTTATTATCACAACCATCACAGGCGCTAGTATATATGCATTGACAGGCTGTTAATTCGGGCAGGCAGCTTGCCCAGCTTTCCCCTCCCCAGGAGTGCGCTAAACAGGCCGGGTCGGCGATGACCGTCAGCGCTGGTTGATTTCCGCCGTGATTTCCTTTTGTTACGCTATTGTAATCTTGTCACACCATCATCAAGGGACAGTGCTGATTAGATCGTGCACGCGTACATTAGATCGGCTCGCGTTGTACTTGGGCACGTCGTTGTGGGCCGATGGTCGGTTAATTTACGGACCATTAGATCCGGCCGCCCGAGAGCCGTAACAGCTATACTGAAACGTTACATTATTAGAAGTTTTATGGCACGGCAGATATCTCCGGCGGTGTTGATGGCCTCGCGTAATGCACTAAGAGTGGGAGAGGCTCACACACACTCACCGACACACAAGAGCAAAGGGGAAAGGCACCGACAACGTGGAAAGGGCACGGCCAAAGGGGTTGGCAGAGGAAACACTTTCCTGTGTCAACAAATCGTACTAATGAGCTGCTCTGTTGTTTCTTCCCTCGCGACAATTCCACCCTCTACCGGAGGACGGAATCCTTCTAAAGACTCTTATCACACACTCGCACACACAGACACGTTTACCTAGTTTGTTACTGGTAAAGATGAGCCTCTCTTTTATGCGATACATACACACACAGTCACACAAAAGACGCTCATAAAAGGATAACAGCCGCACAAAGCATTAGAAACCGTATTGAAGTCTTCCAACACTTACAATCGCGACCCGCCACATACACACACACGGATTACCTTCTAAACGTCCGCTAATTGGTCTTCGGACTTTCTATTCACTGATACAACTGGACTGAACGTAAAACCAGCCCCGAAGAGTGAGAGAGAACGCCAAGCAAAAGCAAAGAAAAACACACTCACAGCATCAAAGTGACACGACGCAGCGGAACGCAGCCAAGCAAGAGCACACACGACCAGCACGGCGCAACGTTCGTATCTGACAAAGCGCGCGCGAAGCACCGAAGATGTCGTCCGCCGCTGTGTTTCACGGGCATCGTCTTCTCGGCTTTCTGTTCGAGCTCGAAACGCGACCCCCACTGCCCACCCTTCGGGCCAACCCCTGGCCCGTTACATCCACCCCTCAAACGACCGTCTCAATGCACATCATCGCACATGGTTGCGGGCTGGCTGGCTGGTGGGCTAGATGGTGCGTAGATGTGTGCGTAGAAGCACACACGCGCCCATACGCAACACGGCTCTGTCGACATTCGGTCGATCCTTGCGGCGTGCGGTCCACGCGGTAGGCATCAAACAAACGGGTCGGTCATATCCGAAAAGTCGACCAAAAAACCGACTGATTACTACTAACTAGCGCCCAGAAACGGTGAGCAACGGAAGCACTCTCTCTCTTTCTCTATCTCTCTCTCTCTCTCTCTCGCTCACCACGCATTCAATCTCGCACAACGTGAGTTTGAAGGTTTTATTGTTGTTTCAGTTGCAGTGAGAGAGTTTTGCTCTCCTGCCGTTTTTATGTTCTGGTGAGAGAGAAGCAGGCGGAGATTGCTGTTGCTATGCTTAGGGGTGGAAAATGCGTTTACTTCAAAAACAACGCTTAACCGTCCCAGCACATTTTCATAGTTTATAATGGTAAACTGGAGGCAATTATTAGCATTTTGTTCATGAGAAACCTACAACGCCAATACAGGGTTTTCCAGTGATTCTCATAATTGTGGGACACTTCGTTAACTCTTCCATATGTGAAGTGAACTTCATATGATGGAAATTGGACTCTATGGCAACCTTTTTGGACAGGCTCCGTGGAAATTCCTACTGGATTTCCAAAAACATCCAATAAGGGTGCTATAGAGTTCAATTCCCATTACATTTAGTTCATTTCACGCAAGAAAGAGTCAATAAAGTGTTCCACAGCTATGAGAACTCCTGGAAAACCCTACAATTCGTATATGTGCTTCAGCAAAAAATAAATCATTCAAAGATTTATGTTTCATACGAACGTGATACGATTCTTTTCCCTCCTAACCCCATTAAAAAGGGGTATACTGGAATGAACGGTTCCAATTGTTGATTTTTTCCCCCTATTTACCTGGAACCAATATTTGCGTATCGCTTTACAACCCCAGTTTCTAACCGACCGATCAAAGGGTACAAGGCTGCGCGTGTGCCAAGCTCGGGACGTCGGTACTCTGCCAGATGGTACTTGAAGCAACAAACCATTCATTCCATATCCTTGCATTTATTTCTGCAATCAAGTATTGCGCCGATAATTGAACTGAGGTACTCCATTTCCTTCCTATTCCATGCCAATAGGAGACAAAGAAACCCCGGAATCCCATTTCAGGGTCACTGGTCCTTTTTGCGTTACAAACCCCTGCGGCTAATGCTTTTAATGTGTCACATGTAGTCCACAAAATGTGTCGCATAAATGAAATGTTCAGATCCAGCGTCATACACGCAACGGGGTACCGCAACGGGTGTCCTGTGTTAATGTGCCTCCTTGATGTTCCAAAGATCCTTTCAAACCGGACCTAACAAAGGACCTTTTTTTGGCAAGAAAGTGACGGGTTTTTTTATTAATGTTAAAAAAAACCCCTCTCAATACCAGCAATAAGCTAGAACGTCTCTATACCGGTATACCTTGCAAGCAATAGCTGAATTTTGAAACACCACTCCCGCCCGGGAGTAATAAGCTTGCTTGCGTACCCAACCATTCCATTCGACGATGTTCCGGGGGTAAATTCCTAGAATAGTTTCGCCACTGTGACGTTATCGGAGCCACACACACACACACTAAAAAGATAGAGGATTGCTGATTCTGGTTTTTAATGCGTTATTTATTCAATATATAGCGACACGCGTGGCTGCTAATCACAAGGTCACTGTCACCGATAAACGATCGTCGCTTGTAGGCCTTCCTCTGCGTCTATTGCCTGTCGCTTCACACACACACACACGCGCTCTTTTAGATACCGCATTTTCTGATTTATTTGCTTTCATAGATTCTCACACACGTGAGCGTACAATTATTTGCTGTCTGCGCTCATTTCACTGATCAAACAGCGTGTCCCCTTCGTTTTTTCTCGCTCTCGTTTTTTTTTTTCGCTCGTGACCATCATTGCCCGCGCAAATCGCACCCGTAACATCAACCCATCTTGCACCCTTGGCAGTCAAATCTATTTTTGGGCTGATTAAATTCGAATAAAATTGGCATCGAGTGCACGGGGGCAGATGCATTCGACAGCAGTATCATCAGGTATTGCTTTTGTACCGGCGAGGCAAAACAGAAGAATGGTAAAGCGTGCTCCACACTATTTAAGCGCGAATCTTTGAACTGGGCCCTGTGCCCCGTGAATGTATTGGCGGAATTGTTTGTGCTTCAAACATAATAAAAGAACATGTATCTCTCCTAGACGGATAGTTACCACACTCGTAGACAGAGTGGTTTCGCTTCCCTCTTTTTTCCCTCCGTTGATACAGCTGCTTACGCAACTGTACTGAACGACAGCATTGACATTGATTAAACAAGCCGACCAGTAGTAAAATACTGCAATCTCATCATTAAGGCGACAACAGCACAAGCTTTTCTAAACGCTGCGGTTGGATACAGATTAACTCTAGAAAAGAAGCCGAAAACTGGTCGTTTTACAACATGGAAACACCCAATATTAATAAATCCACCTAATCCTCCCCAAAAAAACCCCCGTCAAAACCGGTAGAGAATCGATCAGTTTCGAAAACCGGTCACAAACAAAAAGTGTTTCGTAGCAACGTGGTTGATCGCGATGGGCCGATGTTCATCTTTTTTTAAAAGAAAGGGAGATGGTAACAGCCTTCTTAGATGCCTCACATTCTGCTATGGGGTGGAGCTTTATCTGTGAGAACCTTTCCGCTTGATCGATGCTTAAAGAAGGCTTCCAACTGGACCGATCAATCGTGTTCAACACGTTTACATAGATAAGTGCACGCGCTGCCCCGAGCTTCTTAAGGTGATACATTTAATTTATCAACGTAGAAATTTGCTTCTCCATTTATTTTTTTGGTAACTATCAAACATGTGACGCAAAGGAATGATAATTGACATGAGCTCTGCCAACAACGGTGTATATAATTGTGAGAATCAACCAGACACGGGTTTCTACAGTATTCTCCACAAAAAAATAATTCGCAACGATTAACACGCAAGACACTTTGTATCAGTTCAAGAATTGCAAATTGATGTAAAGATCATGGTCAACGCATTGTAACATTAAAATAAAAAAAAAACACAGAGCTACTGTTGCTCAATTCTGCGATTGAGGTCAATTATTGGGGCGAACGGAGGAGAAGAAGGACAGTGGCTGATGTTCCCTGGATGATAAAACGTTGACAGCAACAAAAAATGATGCATCGCTCGTCATTCAAGGAAGACAACTCATCTCGCATCAACGTACTGGTTAACCTTCCCGTTCTTTCTCCTTCTTCGCATCACGTTTTATCGATTTTTGTTTGGCGAGACAATGCTGACTGTGAAGAGTGAAAAACGAGACGACAAAACACAGCTACACATGGACACACACACACATACACACAGAGACGCGCACGCCAAGCAGGAATTCTAATTAGCTGCATTTTTCACGGTGCATTCGTAGTGCGCATAAAAAAAGTAAACAGAAGACTTCATCATTCATCACGCTCCATACGATGTTTTAAGAAGCGTCAAAAACAATAGGCTGTAAAAAACTGTTCTGTTTTTGTAGGGATTCTAACGGACAATCATTACAAGAGAATGATTTTAATGGTCTTGTTCAATGCAACAACGCTCATTAAAGCTAGACAAACTTTATTGTAAAACCCAAAGCTGTTAAATGAAAAAGTAACAATTTTTAAAAAATTACTTCACCTTCACCAAAAACATTTAAAACACTTGAAACATTTTAAACACTTTAAACAATGCACCTTTACCTCTACTCGTTCCCGAAGACAGACAGACAAACGAAGGCAGTGCACTCCGCATGCAGGCGTTTTTCGAACCACTTCCGAGCACGGTCAGCACATAATTGCAAGCCAGCACCGTTGGATACCGTTGGAACACACAAAAAAAACCGTCGGAACACATCGCTGCCGCTGCCTCCTCCAAGACCTTGATATTTATTTTTGCCAACGTCCAGAACGGGCACACAGTGGCAGAGGCCCTTCGGGCGGTACCACGACGGTCGCTTGCCGCTAAGTTTAGCAGGCATGTGAAAATCGTTTACCGTACCCACTCACCCGCCCTTGTGTGTTCTGTCGCATTGCATTGCCGACGGTTTTGCTACTAATTGAAAGTGAAATTTTGTAAGCAGCAGCAGCAGTAGCGGCAGCAAAAAAAGGGAAAAAGAGGGGTAAACATCGTTTAATTATTCACCCCGCTGCAACACGTTCCTGTCAACACGTTGCATCCACTGCTCTAGACGGGTCGCGCTGGAGTACGGCCAACTCTGGAGCACCGTTGATCGTTGATCAGTAGCAGGGCGGGATCATATTTTTAGCAGTACTTGCAGCACCCCCCGCCCAGGTGGCATTGAGTGATGGCTTCGTTTTGCAAACTTGACTGCATCGCCGGACGGGGATAAAACATGCATAATTTATGGCCAGCTCGAATCGAAGGGGACAGCGATCGATAGTGCATCTTTCGTGTTGCGATGGGACTAAATTAAGATGTACGACTGTGAAACTTATGGACTATATTTTTTCTTTTAATTTTTTACATTATATTAAGATAATTTTATATGTTCTTCTCGCAGGACTCTCCACTGCCCAGACGCAGCTCCGAAGGCAGTATGAGCTAAACCGGCGAACACCGGGCAGTGGCCCCGCGGTACGCAACCGTGAGCCTGCCGCGTCCGACGCACCAGTCCGCAGCCCAGTGCGTCAGCAGGGCCCGGTACAGGCGTCCGCCTCGGACGAGATTGATCCGGAGCTGTCGGAGAACTGTCCCGAGCCGAACGGATACTTTGCAGATGCGGAACAGTGTGACAAGTACTACCAGTGCCGCGATGGACAGATTACGGAGAAACTGTGCCCGGACGGTATGGTGTTCAACGATTACGACTCCGATCAGGAGAAGTGCGATCTGCCCTTCAACATTGACTGCAGCAAACGCCCAAAGCTCCGTGAGTAGTAAAGGGGAAAGGGAAAAAGGGTACTCAATTTGGGATGAAAGAGATCACTTGTTGGTAGAATTGGAATTTATAAAGTCTGGAATCGTGACACCAGAAATTGGGAAAAACTGTGCTTCAAAGACAATAATGCGAATTTTCAATTCGTCCAATGATTCAGAGCGAATTTCAATTTGCTTAATTTGAAACTACTATTTCATAGGCTATCATAATTAATCTATGACATTTGGCACACTTTCTTGAAATATGACGTAACAAGAGCAAATAATGAATGTACATTTTCTTGGCACAAAGAGCCCAGAAAGTATGATAATTTCATGATAAAATGTATGAAAAAGAGCTAATTTATGCAAGATATTGATGTATTCTTAAACTAACTGTCAAAAATGTAGACAAAAGTAACCAGAAATCTATGGAAGTGGAACCCGTCATAACGTGTTTAATCCGTTCAACTGACTCACTCGTAATACAAAAAACTCGTTATGCGGCAGTCTCTTTTTCATAGAATTTGTATGAAAAGTGAAATAATTGGTTCCAGGTCAACAAATGTGCAGGATTATAGAAATTATATGCATCACAACCATACGGAACACCTCCAAGTGGCAACAGTAATGTCAATTCTCAGTATCGAAGTTTTCGCCTTCACGAGCAAGTGGATCAAGAATGCAATCAAGAAGACACCTCACCCTTGTGCACCACACGCTTCTTAGGAAGGTACACTACACACTGAAACCTACGTCCTGTCTACTTCCACGGCCACGATGAGAGCTTCCAATATTGTCAAATAAGAAGGATGGAAATTTAATTTCATTTAAGTCAATTTAATTTTTTTTATGATAAATTGTCGGACCTCCGCAGGTCTACACAAATAGCTTAGCAAATACCTAAAAACTACAAAAATGGAAACTCTGACGAAGACGATCTTTGAACACTGGCGTAGAAATATTAAAATCAAAAAGGCTGCTTTTTCCGTAGCTCCGCTCGGAGCAAAGATAAAAATTAGTCCTAACTATCCTAGATGGTATAAAAAAATGCACGGCAGCAAGGAGCGCAGGGGAATCGATACCACTTTTTAACAGCTGAAATGCGAATGGACACTGCATGTTTTTTCTCCTGACATTAAGCGACTCCAAACCAAGCAATAGGTTCCGTTGATAGTAAGGAGGTTGGACCCCGATAGTAAAGTTGCGCTGAATACTTTCCAGGCGATTGATTAAGCGGGCTGCTAAAGGGCACCACAACAATATTCTAGACGGGACCGAACGATAGCGCAATATACGACTTTTAGGCACATAGGATCGTGAAACTCTTTACACATTATACATTATAACTCCTCGATTATAATCCCTGGAGATAACACTTTCAAGATTTTTATGAAACTTGAGCTTCCAATCTAGCAGGACACCAAGATCTCATAGGCTGGTAGTGCACGTCAGCGAGGTATTAGAGATAACATAATTGTGTCTGATCGGGGCATGTGCTCTAGTGAAGGATATAGTCTGGCATTTAACTGGACACAGCTTTAATCGGTTTCGGCTACACCGATCTTCGAATAGGTCATGCATTTCTTGCAGGCGCTGACAGTAGCTTGTGTCTTTGACCACAGCAAAAATCTTCAGATCATCGGCATAAGCAAAATATGATCCCACGAGCAGAATGGATGACAGGTCATTGATGTAAATCAGGAATAGCAGATGTCCAAGGTTGCTACCCTGCGAAATCCCACATGTGCTAGTAATCGTGTATGAGCATTGTGATTCAATTCCCATTTGGTAGGTACGGTTCGAGAGATATTACTTCACCCAGGATGAAAACAGATAAGGGACATATTTTTTCAGTTTTACGAGTAGTAATTAAACTGAAGACACTATCTCACACACTCCACCTGTCCATATGCGCAGTAAAACTCTCAGCCTCGCTATCTGAGCTTAAAAGAGTTATCTGGACATGGAGTGGACGCGCCCACAGCCCACCCACAGGCTATTGTCGTGTTTTTGTATGACTTTGTGAGTTTTGGACTGGCAACGGGCGTTATTGTGTTACCTCTCTTAAAATTTTCCTCCACACTTAAACAATGACCCTTTTGGAAATAGCTTGAAATTTACCGATACTTAGTATTGAAACACACAATGATCACAATTTCTTGACGGGAAACAAAAATCGATCGTTTACTCGTTAAGAGGGGTATTTGTAGAGCATTTGCTCGTTATGTAAAAAACTCGTTGTAGACGGTACTGTTTATGAAGGGTTCCATTGTATATTGTAACCATTCTTAGTATTTTCTCTACTAAATGGATATAAATGATCAATAATGCAGTATGCAAAATGTGCAATCCATCAGCAAAATGATCTCTTTAATCTATAAGATGTTTGAGGAAAAAACAGAACTTGACTAATCGCTGTCTCTTTATCAAATGTTACAGAGACACCCATAGCGTCCCTGCACTGCCCCCGCCAGAACGGTTACTTTGCCAGCGAGACTGGTGCGTGCGATAAGTTCTACTACTGCGTGGACGGTATGTTCAACATGATCACCTGCCCGGAAGGGTTGGTGTTTAATCCACGCACCGGCATCTGCACCTGGCCGGACGAGGCCCAGAAGAAGGGCTGCTCGTCGGAGGACGTGTTCAAGTTTACCTGCCCGAAGGTGAACGAAACCGAGGGAGCGACCCATCCACGCTATGCCGATCCGGACGATTGTCAGTTCTTCTACGTGTGCATCAACGGTGAAACACCGCGCCGCAACGGGTGCAAACTCGGACAGGCGTTCGACGATGTGGCCAAGCACTGCGAGTGGGCCCGAAAGGTGCCAGATTGGTAAGTTTAGGTTTGCTTTAGTATAAGTAAATGCACAACATTGTCATAAATATTCATCTACTTGTATATTCTCTCTGCTTCTCTGTCTCCAGTGCCGACTGGTATAAGGATCGTCTTACCGACAAGCAACTCGAGGAGCTGGAAAATCCACCGACACCCAAGCCGAAGCCTGCCAACAGCCCGTCGAAGGTTTCCCGCCGACGTCCGTCCAAGCGACCGAAGCAACCGGTTGATGATTCGGAATAGGCAGGCCCACAGCCGAGTGACTCGTCCAGCTTTTAGTTTAGTCACATTGCATTGCCAACGGGCATGTTCTTTCTTGTTTGGGGAGGGCTAATAATTGTTAACTCCACCAAGCTGGAGCTGGATGAAGTAGAGCAAGGGGAAAAATACTCGCGTGTCTTTGTATGTATGTATGTGTGAAGTGTTTCAGATGATGTGTTGAATAAAAGTATTTTAATCCTTTAAATTTACTGTCCTATCGATCAACAGTTGTTACTGAAAAAAGAAACGAAGCAATAACAAGCCATATGTTGCATGTTGGCGTAAAATCACGTATCAAACATGACTCGATTGTTCTACATGGATCATCACTTAGCCGTAGGTAATCATTAATCACGAACTACAGCATGTGACAACGAAATATGCATCACATCTATACACGTATTATTTCCACTAGATATCTGGTAGAGTAATATAAAAAAATAAATAAAATGTTACAATCAAATAATCGTCAACGACTGGGCGCCTCCATGAATTTCAAAAACAAACACGTGGAAACAAAATGTAAAAAATACCCATAAAGTAAGTTTAACTGAGTGGGATTATATGATTAAGATGATTTTTTTGTCTCAATTGTATCACTGTTACTAAATGCAATGTTTAAAAATATTTACAAAGCTACAGCATACCAAAATATGATAAGCGTTTCAAATTAAAACACAAACGCCATAAATAACGCTCTTTTATCTATCACCCTTCCTTATTGCCTGCTTATCATACAGGTAATACTGGCAGTTTCAAGTGTAAATGAATAAGTAACGGCCGCACTTAGCACCTAACACGTACCGGACTTGTTGCTGGATGCTAAATTGCGGCATCATTTTAAAAGCAATAGCAAACGTGTGCATGTGCAATCGTCTATTTTTATTACCACTCAAAATGCAACCACCTGGTATCGATAGTGCACGATTCTAATGCCAGTCAGTTTTATCTATTGCCTTTCAACGAAAAGAGAGAATGTTGAAATAGACAATGAACCATCATAAATCAAACGCATCTGCCCGGAGTGGTAGAAAACGGGAAGAAAAGTTCATCGGACAAGCGGACTCGAACGGCCCTGTCGGTTGGTTGCTGAGACTGTTCAAATCAATCAGCACGTTTGTGTTAATCTTTCTCGAGCAAGGTGCAGTGCATGGGTTGGCCTATTTGGGTAAACCGTTGCTGCATATTCTGGAAAGGTAGGGGAAAGGTCGGCACGTAACTTGCAAGTTCATTTTTCACTTTTATGGGGCATATTTCAGACTCTTCTGGTTAGTGCTGATTGTCGTGTCTATTTATTTCTCCGTCGTGCTGAGCTTCGTGTCCTGGGAGCGTTATCAGAGCAAGAGTACGGTCGTTGCGATTGAAAAGGATCACTACTACTGGAACACTTCTATGCCGAGTCTTACTATTTGTCCGCTTAAACGTATTTATCGACCATATTTACTGAACTATTGCAGGTTAGATTTAATGTGGATCTTTCTCCTAGCAAGTGTGACTTTTAGCATAAGTGTAAAATACAATTTTTCAGCAAAAATGGCATCACTAAAGAGGAAGATCAAGCCGAGCTGTTCGACTTTCTGGAATCGTTGGCCAACTCGACCTTTATCAACTTTGAGAACATCAAGCACAGTGACAATGTGGACGTTAGTGGTTCCCTTTTTCTCACAAACCAATCACCCGCCTACTGTAATGGAAAAGTAACCTGTTTTACTTCGCTTGTCATAGAGCCTGCTGGACGTACTTCAGATCCAGCCGGAAAACTACATGAAGATTATATACAATCTTACCCGCGATCTGACCCGCCTGGACGACACGGAGCTGCGCGTTCGGACGCAAAGCAACCTGGAGTTCTTACGCACCCATCAAACACTCACCGAGTACGGTATCTGCTACACCACCAACAGTTTTATCTCGTCCAATTTAACTGCAAGGTAGGTCAACGCGGACGAGGTTGTGCCGACTCTCAAGGCAAACGGTTTTACAAGTTCAGTTTCAATTCCACCACAGTTTGTTGCTGACCGGCAGGGAGCTACCGTTGGACGATTTCTACTCGACGCGTACAGTGCACAATGTTCGGTACGGGAACCTTTTCGACGGCGACATCACGTACAGCTTTATTGGCTTTGAGCCACCGATTACGGTAATGGATTTAGCACCGCAGCTAGCAACACCAGCATTCCACAACCGATCACAACGGCACACTGTGTCACTAATAATTTCCGTGCGTCGGTTTTTCTATTTAGATCTTTTATCACAGCCCTTATGAAACACTGAACATCGCAAAGTATCAACCACTGACGAACGAGGCACATGAGTACGAAACGTTTTCTATCGAAATCGTCACCACAAAGGACTTTAAAGAGTAGGCGGCGCGTCGCATAGTACGGCGTTACCTCTAGATACGTTGCACACTAACGCCCTCTATCTTCCTGCAGGGATACTACCATCTCCCAGCGAGGCTGCCGGTTTCATTACGAGTCCAACCTGACGCACTATTCCATCTACACTAAAGGCATCTGTCTGCAAGAGTGTCGCATTCAGCTGGCCTACAAACTGTGTGGATGTATTCCTCATTTCTATCCTAATCCTGGTAAGTTTGTCATACCCTGGTACAGATGCTCCTTTTCGCTGCTGCATAATCTCATTTGCAGAAGGACCAAGAGCAAAGAAGGTGTGCCACTACAAGCAGCTGATAAAGTGTTTTCCGCGCTACCAGAAGCTGTTCCTCGAGTTCAAGCAGGACATTAACGACAAAAAGGGTATACCGTGCTACTGCGAGCAGAACTGTGTCGACTCGAAGGTTATCATCGAGCACAGACAGGTAATGGCTGCTTGTTGCGAAACCGAAGGCGAAATCGTATTGCGTTTTCTAAGATTTCCAACAGTAAATCCCCTCTTAATCGAATTGTGCTGCAACTGCGGTGTGTCAACTGTTTCACACCAGAAGAGCACGTTCCGGTGGGATTTACTCTGCACCGTGCAACTGCCATTGCTGCTGCATCCATCCGTTCATGTGTCCGTTTCCCTCCATCCTACAGGTTCTGAAGCAAACGCAAAAGCTTATCGGCAGCATCGGTGGGCTGATTGTTGTGAAGCGCTACCCTTTGGTACGGTTCAGCCGGCAGCTACTGTTTACCTTCACTGATTTGTTGGGTGAGTACCAAACCGGACCCATTCTTCGAGTGGTAACTCGAACCTACCTTTTGTGCTGGTGTGTTGATATGCTGTTTCCTTTCTCCAGTATCGATTGGAGGTACGGCCGGATTTTTCCTTGGTTTCAGTGTGCTCGGTATGGTGGAAATACTGTACTTTTTCACCCTCCGTTTGTTGTGGTATATTGTGGGACGACGTTAGCGGATGGTCTGCCGTCAATGAATCGTCCAGTCAAGTATTTAACGCTTACGATCGACAATGTTTCGGCTATTATTCATGCATTTAATGATCACCATTTTTCCTAGTAAATGTTATTTAAAACAAAACATAAATATTCTGCAATTAAAATATGGCTTTAACGAGCACCCTCCCATAAAAGGGCAATAAACGACGTAAACGACAACTCTACTGTTGTTTACTATTTTTCATACCATAAATTTTATTTTGAATAATATAACCTTACCTAACGTTTGCACACACACACTACAAAAACCTTTCGTCGTTTTTTTTTCGCTTCCTCTATCTCTCTTTCTTCCACTCACTGTCTCTCGCTCTCTTTGTCTACATACTAACGTCGTTTACTAACGGCTCGCGATACTGTTGCGTGTTTTGATTTGTTGTAGCCCGTTAATCGTCTGCCAGAGTTTCTATTTTGTTTTGTTTTACTGTTTCACACCACGTAAAATGCTTTATCACCGGCCTGTCCACATAATATTATGTTGCCCCGGGGCGTCTTTAGCTTCGCTCTCTCCGTCCTTTGTATGTAGTATGTAATACGTGTTTGCAATGTTGTACGGACATTTGCCACACGTCCGGGATAAAGAACACGCTAAATGGACACACAATCTACACAGCTGAAAGGGATGGGATAGGGGAGATGCATACGATGCGCACAGAACACAGTGAATATAAAGCCAACCAGCCACTGCTCGAGCTGACGGCATGTAATAACTCCGCACTCTGCGTGAGTAGCCCTCTAGCGGTATTTTAATGTCCGAAAATTCATTCACTATTCCGAAACTGAACAACGAACCACACACGCACTCAAACAACTCAGGGCTCGCATGCACGTGGCTTGGTTACGCCCGGGCTCGACCGTTGGCTTTACACTACCGTTCGCTGTTCATGCGCCCTTCATGCTTCAGAGACTCCACTGCCGGTTTGAGATTTTCGATTCTCAATCTGAAATCGTTTTTGTGTGGTTGTGTTTTTTATTTTGTGCCTGCGGTTTCTGCCAAATGTTTTCGTTGTATTTTGGTGCTCGAACAAAAGCCCTCCCCACACACCATCACGCCCTCCAACCACATACGATTGCTTCTTCTAATGCTTCAGCACGGAAGTGAACCGATAACGCAATGGCTCCACCAGCCAGCAGAGCACTGATAACAAAGAGTGGGAAAGATTCCGAGCATTTGGGTGGTGCCGAATCGATTGAACCATGCGGAAAAGATTGGGATGCATTCATTCATCTCTAATTTGTTGGGTTTGTAATTTGTTTGAATCGTTTTGATTTTTTGTCTGCTGGCATTAAGTTCCATCCCAGCCACAGACAGATGTGCGGTGAAATACGTGTTCTAAACAATGTCTCATTATTCTGTATCTCTATGCAATTAACTCTTAACATTTAGGCTCACAATTGCGTCATATGTGTTTCCGAAATCACGACCAGAAGGTTCAATTATTTTTGCTTGATGTTATTCACCTTTTGAGGACACCGATAAAATTCGTAATAAAACCGGCAATAACCCGCTCCCAGCACAGCAGACCCCAGTGTGGTCCAAAGTGACTTACGCTAAACCAAAACCGTCGTTATGAGATAAAACACTGTCCATTAGTAGAGTTTGGCTAATGAGATGGTCTTGATGGCTCGCTGTGTGGAATGCACCGTTCGGACTAAGGGGTTTCAACTCGCGCGAAAAGCACCGTAACGATCATTGCGATCGGTTGCGAAACGACTGACGGCACGCTGGCGCAGAGATTCACTCCGTGCCACCCGAATGCGCGCCTTCTGACAGCGCGCCGGTACTATCAAAATCACCCCAGAAACGCCGAACATGTGGAGTGGGGTGGAATTTGGCCATTGGTCAACGTATCTCATGCGTGCTTTTGATTATTGTACACACATGGGAAAGTTGTTGTGGGGAGACGGGGAAACAACTTTGGCTGATGCGGATGCAAATCGTGATGTGATGATCGTACAGTGTGTACATGTGTTGGTTGTGGTGGTGTTGTTTTTTTTTTTCTTTTTGCAGAGTTTGGTTTGCAGATGTGGTACGAGAATGATCGGTGTTGCTATCCGATCCATTTCAGCTGGTAAGCAGCTAGTACTGCTGCAGTCGTGGATTTAGGGTGATATGAAAATGTAACGCGCGCATGTCGATCAACTTGTTCTGCTTTACGAGGTATCCACCTCATCCGGCTCGACCATCTCAAAGTCCTTCCCCGTGGAGGAGCGCTGCGAGCCTTCCGAGTCACTTTCCGACGGTGTTCCGGAGCTGCAATGAAAATGGTCGCACATAGTGAGATTGGCAACATCGTAAAGTTCATCGTCACATATTTGTATCGACAAAGCATCGACAAAAACCCTTTAAATTTCAGGACTTCTCATAGCTGTGGGACAGTTTATTGATACTTACTTATGTGACATAAACTTAATGTAATGGGAATTGGACTCTATAGCATCCTTGTTGGACGAAACCAATAGGAATTTTCAAGACGCCTGCCATAGAGTCCAATTTCTAGCATATGAAGGTCACTTCCAATTAAAAAGAGTCAAGGAAGTGGCCCACAACTATGAGAACCCCTGAAAAACCGTGTGAAGCGTCTACTTGTGTGAAGATATATGATACAGCACAAATGATAAGCAAATCGAATTTGTTATTAATTGTGCAGAATAAGATAGAAATTCGTTACACAGATGAGCTTTCAACTAGACTATGCATTAATGATTAGCGTTTTATATACATTGTAAATGTTATGAATTTCTCCAGTCTGAAACAGAAAAAGAAGCGTTATGTAAAATACATCCAATACCCCAGGTCATTAGAATTTTGAGGAAAAACAACTTCAAAACCATATAATTAGCAAGGAAATTTATTACACGATCAACAAACAAATAGGGAAAGGTTTTATAACGGAAGGAAGTTCTAACGGTCTACATGAAGAAAACAAACATTAGAAACCAGCACAGTACCAACAAAATTAAAAAAAAAACAGTTAGTTTACACAACAAAACATTTACAAAGTTACAGCGACTGTAAGCAACTATAATACACCTTTCCCACCCCATTGCATGGCATTGCGTTGCTGCTTCAACACACTCACTTTTGCTCCTCGTCGATCGACTCGGCAATTGTGACCGGTGGGACGGACACTGGTGAAGATTCCTGCGGCTGCTGCTGCTGCTGCTGCTTAGCTCCACGATGCCTTAACCCTTCGGCTGCCGGCGCTGGTGAAGATTTGCCGCTTTCCACCTCAGTGTCACGCTCCTTCACCTCGTCGATCGTCGGTGGGATATTGCCGGCGGTGGTACTCTCCTCTTCGCCGCCACTGTCCTTGTCGCGTTTTCGTTTTTTCGTCTTCTTGCTACCCTTCTCGGTGCCACTCTGACCGTCCTTGTATTCATGCTGCCGGGAAAGAGCAGGGGAAATAGTAGAAGAGAAATTATAAAATTATCCAGGTTGTAAATTTCAATCCATTATCCCCAACTTACATTGTACAGTGGCCAGAAGGAGGCAAAGAAGCCGACATCTTCCGTCAGATTCGGTAGCAGCCAGAAGTGGTGCTTTCCACCGGTCACCACCCACACCAGACAGAACAGGATGCATCGCAACACGACCAGGCCGAGAATAAACACCAAAAACCCGGCCGCCGCTATACTCAGATAGTACACACCCTTTCGCAGCAGCGGTGGCCACAGCGGGAATAGACAGATGACGATCGCGCCCACCACCAGCAGTGCGCCAAAGATCCAGTAATGCATCGGAATCGGATCGTACAGCCAGACGTACGCCTCGTGCCCATCGATAAACAGCTGCTCCGGGTGCATCTCTAGACGGATCTTGCGCTTTCGCTTTTCCGCTACCGCTTCCGCCACCGCCTTGCTGCCCTCCGCGTGGCTACTTTCCGCGTCGGTTGCTCGTTCCTCCTTTGTCGCCGTTTGTTTGGAGCCATCCTTAGCCGAGCTGGCCGTCACCAAGGCCTCTGCGGCTGCCTTTTTGCTGTTCTTCCCGCGCAGCTCCTGCTCGCTGACCGGGACCTTTCGGGCGCGGTGGAAAAACTTGTGGTACAGCATATCGCCCATAAAATCAATCACGGCCTGCCGGTGCGGAAAGAGACAGTTGTCACCCTGGGCAAACTTTGACGCAAGCAGTGCATCGATTGCTTTGATGGCTGCAATTTAAAAAAAAAACACGTTGAGCAAATAGAACGCAGCGACCGAGAAGAAGGAGCAGAAAAAAAACAATAACAGACAATTAGCAACGGTTGCGTTGAACACGGGACCAGAGCAAACATCACGTCCCGCTACACGTCACGACTCCGCATTGGACTGGTCGTTGCGGGGAAGCACACTACCTCTAACATACTCACCAGAAAAATATTCCACATTGTGATTCAGAAATTTGGTCTTTTTCGTCGGTACGTTCGATTTGAGCCATTTTGCCACCTTGTACTCATCCTTGGAAGCTTTTTCAATCTCCTGTTCTGCGCCTCCGGGACCGCTGTATTCCTGCCGGGTGGAGCATGAGAGAAAGAAACAAAAAAAAATGATGTAAAAATTTCATCACTCAGTCAATATCGTACGGCGTCATTTAGCGTCTGTCTGGCAATGAAATCGCAGCTGCTTCCAGAGGGAAAGACACGTGGCAGGTACACAGTGGTGGTGGTGGGTGGTGTTCTCTCCGCAACCAGTACACGGTACTTGAGATCCGTTAGGAGCAACAGCACAATAAAAAGAGTCTGATGAAGAAAACTAGCGTACGTCACGCCGTGGATAAAGTATTCGCGGCACGCAAAATACACGCTCCGGAGCTGTTTGTTCAGGTGATTATTCCAACACACAAATTCTTGACGAACGAACGAGCGGTTCTCGCATCACCACTCAAGCGTGTCCGCAGCCAGTGACCTCTTTTTTTCTGCAGCCTGGATTTGCCTCGCTTGCTACGGCGGGTTCTCGGTCTTTCCATCAAATCCCGTAATAATAATACCTGCGCCTGTACCGCACGCGTGCCGAGGGCGACGGGCGGGGCTGGGTGCAAGAACCAGTTGACCAGTTGGCGGAGCCAGTAGGCCAAATCAATTAGGCCCCCGAGACCGTGACGTCGCGATGCGATGCGCATAAAGCAAAATGGGTTAACCGATGAAGAAGGAAACAACTTTCTCCACCATTGCTTTCCCGCCCCGTCGGTCGCGACAGTGCCACGGGGCAGCCAACTCGTTGCCAAATGGCACCACGAAATTAGTTCAGCAGGCAGGCTTACTGGTGGCGCGGTTCGAGTTTACACTTTTCTCTTATCTTGTTTAACAACACACAAGGCGGCGTACAGGCCGTGGCGGGCATAGAAGCCTTGACCTTTCTTGCACCGCCTGGCGGGCGGGGGGAGGAGAGGGATTGGCTGATGTTTTTAGGCGGATCTGCTTGCTGTTCTCACTTCTCCCCTGCAGCGGAACTTACATCCTTTCGCTTCTTGGCACGTCGTTTCTCCGCCATCTCTCGAACACAAAACCCGCCGACACACACTCACTCGCAAGGAAGCACCACCGTGACACGTTTAGGTTTATTCACTGTTCACGTTTTCACGACGGAAAACACACATTCGGGGATTCAATAGCAAAGCACTGGTGCTACTTTTCCTACACCACGGGGGCAGCTGTTTTCCACGTCTCCACTTACGGGACGGACTCTTCCCATTGACAACCTGAAAGTGGTGAAGGCAGAATGCGTGTGTGTGCGTTTTTCTTTTGTTGTTTAACTTGGAATCTGTCACGCACACTCGCTCCTTCCTTCTCTATTTCGTTATCGCTCTCCCGCTCTAATGGAGGTTTAAAGCGTACGTTTATAGTAGCAACTTGATTGCTCTAAATTCCTATTGGAATCGCGGACAGAAAGATTAATTTTTATTTAATTTTTATTTTCATTTTGTTTTACATGTAAACATCATGGAAAATATTGTGTGTCTTTTATACGTCCCACAAACAATTACGTTCCTGTGAGTTTATTTTATTTTATTATTTTACCCCCCTTTCACCTTCTCACTGCTCACCAGTCGCGCGGTCAGCTGTTTTTTGTTGTTCGCTGGGAAAAGCTCGCATTTATGTTGCTTCACTTTTGGCCGATGGCAGCATTTGATGTTGCTATTTCCCTTCCCAAACCATGGCAAGTGTGATATAATATTGTGCAATATTAGCGATAATCATTCAGAACCACTTTGTGCTATTATCAGCATCAACTCCATTCACGGCTGGTAAGTTTCTCCGATTGTTATTCGGTCGCTATTGGCGCACACTGTTGATCAAGGTCGCAAAGTGCCGGTTGTTTGTTTTGCACTTTCAGGGTGCTTTTTTTTTGAAGATGTTTTGAAATCGTTT
Source organism: Anopheles gambiae (assembly GCF_943734735.2). Lineage (NCBI taxonomy): Eukaryota > Metazoa > Arthropoda > Insecta > Diptera > Culicidae > Anopheles > Anopheles gambiae. Next base: position 42,869,040 of record NC_064602.1, on the reverse strand, counting down.
TATTTTTCTTCTTCGTGCAGTGAGCAAGTTTGCAAACATGCTTACGAATAAAAGCTTCCCAGCTGTTTCGCTGGTGCAGCATTATGGGAGCTCTTTCTGCTTCAGGATGGTCCACACACGGCGGGGCGAATTATATAATGTAAGTAGAGTGGGGACACACAAAAAAATCCTTTATTATGCCCGGCCACTAATACACTTTCCCCTTTGTTGTAGAAATGCTACCGCTTGCTGGGTGTAAATGAACAGTCCGACCAGAACACGGTCCGGCAGGCTTACCTGACGCTGGTGAAAAAGCTACACCCCGACAGTGGCCACCCGGAAGCGAGCGCGGAACGATTCCAGGAAGTGGACAGCGCCTTTCGCATACTGCAGGAAAAGTTTGCCAAAGCGCGCCGTGGCATCGTGGAGGACCTGCGCGAGGAGGTGAAGGTGTACGACATCAAACACACTGCCCCGCAGCACCGCCAGTACCTGAGCTTCGATGGGATCGGGTACGGAACGCCCGCCCAGCGCCAAAAGCAATACCAGACGGTGCGCGCCGCCAAAGCGCAGGAACGCGTGCTCGAACATCGGCTCTCGAAGGCGCAAGCGACCGAAACGGCTGTTATGAAGAAGGGCGACTACTTTAAGAAGCACGAAATCAAGACCAAGTACGGCTACGATCGTGTCGTCGAGGATCTGATCCAGGAAGCGATCTCGAGGGGAGATTTCAGCAATCTGTCCGGGTTTGGCAAACCCCTGCCCGACCATCAGTCACAAAACCCGTACGTGGACTTTACCACGCACAAGATGAACAAGATCATGCTCGACAATGGGTTCACGCCCGAATGGATAACGCTGCACAAGGACATACGGCAGGCGGTAGATGCGCTGAAGGAAGATTTGCGCCAACTGCGTGCAAAACTAGGCCCCCTGCCGCTGAGCGTGCGTGAGGAGCAACAGTGGGAGAAGTGGCTCGAGCAGCAGCAGGAGGAGGTGACAAAGATTAACAAAATGATCGATAAATTTAATCTGATCGTGCCGATGATGAACAAGCAAATGGTTCAACTGAGTCTGAAGCGCGTGGGCAACGAAGTGCTAGAGAAAGGGAAACACAGAGAAGAGATGGTAGAAGACGCTAGGCAATCGACGGCGAAAACGACACAAACTGATGCCACCAATAGGTCAAGTGTTTTAGGTTTTATTGGTTCCTTGTTTAGTTGAGTGTACTGTTTTAAGTGCAGAGTATAACCAGTGCATAACTAAAATGTTAACAAAACGCGCACTTTCTTTTCGCAATCCGATTCTAATCTTTAACGATTAATGTCTAAAAGCTTAGCTCATCCACTGCAGTGTGCCATCCTGCCCGAGAGTGGCCACGCCGTTCGCCACCAACCGTAGTGCTTTCGGGTATGCCACGTGTTCCGCTTGGTGAATGCGCTCGGTAAGTGCTTCCTCGGTGTCGCCTCTTAGAATCGGCACGCGCTCCTGCAGGATGATTGCGCCCGTATCAACGCCTTCATCCACAAAGTGAACCGTACAGCCCGATTCAACGTCTCCCGCCTCGAGCGCCTGCCGCTGCGCATGGATACCCTTGTGGCGGGGCAGCAGCGCTGGATGAATGTTAATCAGCGAACCCTTCCAGCGCTTGACGAATCCTTCGGAAAGGATGCGCATAAAGCCGGCCAGACACACAAGCTCGATGCGTTCCTGCTCGAGCACCTTAGACACGGCCGCATCAAACAGTTCCCGCGTGTTGTAGTCTTTGTGCAGGATAACTTTCGAAGGAATGCCGGCCTTTGCCGCCCGTTCCAGCCCGAAGACGCCCGCCTTGTTCGACACCACCATCACAATTTCGCCCCGAATGCCAAAGATCGAACTGCGGGTAGCGTCGATCAGTGCCTGGAGGTTGCTTCCCGAGCCGGATATGAGTACGGCGATCCGTTTCTTCGGCAGCGAGCACGTAATCTGCGACATCCGCAGCGTATCCTCGAACCCCTGCACGATGACACGCTGACCGAGGGGGTCCGATTTTTTCACCACCGTACCGAGAGCCGTTCCACCCGCGCTGCGTAGACGCTGCAGCACGGTGTGCTTGTGTTCGGTAGCCACGACCAGCACCATGCCGATGCCGCAGTTAAACGTGCGCAACATTTCGTCCGCCGTTACATTGCCCGCCTGCGCCATCCAGCCGAAGATGGGCGGAATGTGCAGCTCGGTAAGGTCGAGGAAGGCGGCCACGCCGGCCGGCAGGACGCGGGGAATGTTTTCCGTAAACCCGCCGCCCGTGATGTGGGCGAGCGCCTTCACCAACCCTTCCGCCAGCAGGGACTGCAGCTCGCGCACATAGATGCGGGTCGGGACGAGCAGCTCCTCGGCGAACGATTTCCCCGTCGCACTGAACGGTGCCACATCGTTGTACGTGTGGCCGGTGAATTCCAGTATCTTGTGCACCAAGCTGAACCCATTGCTGTGCACACCGCTCGACGGCAATCCCAGGATAACGTCGCCCGGGCAGATGCAGTCCATACGCGGCAGCATCTTGCTGCGCTCGGCTATTCCCAGCGAAAAGCCGGCCAGATCGTACACGCCCTTCGCGTACATGCCCGGCATTTCGGCCGTTTCGCCCCCGAGCAGCGCACTGTTGCCTTGGCGGCAGCCTTCCGCAATGCCCTCGATCACCTTTGCCGCGACCGGCACGTCCAGCTGGCCGCAGGCGTAGTAATCGAGAAACGCGAGCGGATCCGCACCGTTGCAGATGATGTCGTTAACGCACATGGCCACCAGATCGATGCCGACAGTACCGTGCAGTCCGCAATCCTGCGCAATCTTCAGCTTCGTGCCGACGCCGTCCGTCCCTAGCACGAGTATGGGATCGTCCAGATTCATGCCCGTGTCGCGCAGCCTGAACAGGCCACCGAAACCACCGAGCCCACCCATCACACCGGGCCGGTTGGTGGACTTGGCGAACGGTTTAATCCGCTGCACCAGCTCATCGCCCGCACCGATATCCACCCCGCTGTCCTTGTACGATATGGCGGTGGGCGATTTCTTGGCCGGTACGTAATTTGACGCCACCTTCGCGATTGCTTGGGTAAAGTTTTTCACCACCACCTGATCGGTGCCGCGTGCTCGGCGCGTAACGCGCCCCAACAGTACCGCACCGTGCGGCGTCAGCTGTTCCTTCCACGTGCGATCGTTCTGCGACACGATCACCACCATGCCGATGCCACAGTTGAACGTACGCAGCATTTCCCGCTCGGTCACGTTACCGGCCGCCGCCAGCCATCCGAAGATGGGTGGAATTTTCACCTCGGCAAAGTCCACCTCCACGCCCAGCGCATCGGGCAGGACGCGGGGCACATTTTCCACCAGCCCACCGCCGGTAATGTGGGCCAGCGCTTTCACCGTGTCGCCCCCCTGCCGCAGCAACGGTAGCAGCGGTGTCACGTACAGGCTCGTCGGCGTGAGTAGTTCCTCGCCGAACGTGCTGCGGCCGTCCTCGCTGAACGGTGCCGGATCGGTTAACTTCGTGCCGGTACGCTCGAGGATGCGGTTCACCAAGCTGAATCCGTTGCTATGCACACCGCTCGACGGCAGCCCGATCACCAGATCGCCCTCCCGAATGCGATCGACGTGCGGCAAGATTTGGTCGTGCTCGACCACCCCGACACAGTAGCCGGCCAGATCGTACTTGCCCTTCTCGTACATCGAGGGCATCTCGGCCGTCTCACCGCCGAGCAGGGCACAGTTCGTCTCGCGGCAACCCTCCGCAATGCCCTTCACGATCATTGCCGCCGTCGGCACCTCCAGCCGACCGCAGGCGATGTAGTCCAGGAAGGCGAGCGGTTCCGCCCCGGCGCACAGCACATCGTTGGCGCACATTGCCACCAGATCGATACCGATCGTGTCCCAGCAGTTGAGCGTTTCGGCCAGCTTTAGCTTCGTACCGACACCGTCCGTACCCTGCACCAGCACCGGGTCATTGTAGCGCACCGTTTTGCCTTCGCGGTTGATGTACGTCGCCTGTAAAAGTGGGAGCGGGATAAATTATTATTTTGCCCTTTCGTTCAAAAAAACGTTGTGTAACAAGGTAACTTACATCGTTCAAACGGAACAATCCACCAAACCCACCGAGTCCTCCCACCACACCGGGACGATTTGTACCACGTGCCAGCGGTTTGATGCGCTGCACCAGCGCGTCACCCGCGTCAATGTCGACGCCGCTCGATTTGTACGACAAACTTTGGCTGGAAAGAAAAGACAAAAATTAGCCAAATAGTAAGCTTTTTGCTTCTGAATGTTAAATATGGCTGAATTTCATGAGCGAGGACAATACACAGACACACACACAGGCGACGAACGGGATCGCTGATGATAATGGCAAACATGAGCTTTAACCTTTCCCCCCCTTCTGCTCACGGGGAAGCATTTATTTCCAAATTTCCGAACAAAAAAATGAAAAGAAATGTGCATCGAACAAACGAAATAGACGAACAAACGATGCTTTACTGTTTGAATGCTTTCTGCGCGATGTCCAACCGGTGCTGCGAACCGTCGAAGCTGATCGCGGTGCTGCAGGCGGACGTAGCGTGCGCCGCAGCCTGCTTCAGATCGCTGTGCAGCACGACGGTGATCAGCACCCGGCCACCGTTCGTGACGAACTCTCCGCGCTCGTTCCGGGCCACTCCCGAATGGAACACGAGATGCTCCGGGCGTGCAGCAACAGCGTCAAGTCCTGTGAAGTAGGAAAAGTGCACCAGTTGTTATCAGTTGACGCGCAGTTGAAAAAGGGAAAGCTTTGCATCCCACACACACACACACACAAACCTGTGATAACGCAGCCCTTGGTGGATGTTTCTGGGTAGCCCTTGCTGGCCATCACTACACCGACCGCGCTCAGCCCGGCCCGGAACTTGAGATTGATCTCGTGCAGCCGATCGTCGCAGGTCGCCTCCATCACCTCGTACAGATCGCTCTCGAGCAGTGGCAGGATGACCTGTGTCTCCGGATCGCCGAACCGGCAGTTGAATTCGAGCGTTTTTGGCCCGTTCGGCGTGAGCATCATGCCAGCATACAAAACACCTGCAGAAAAGGAAGCATAATTTAAATCAATTACGGGGAAAAAAGATATTTTGCTCTATAACTGTTTGAATTATTTGAAATTTTAATGAAATGGCGATTGAATTCGTCGCCAAAAGGAAAAAGATTTTTCAGTGATTTAGTATGTGGCTTGCTCTGCTCAGGCACTTTATGCGACATACCCATTTGGCCAGTTAATTAACCAGCTTCAAACGAATCAATAACAACACGTATAACCGCCATCGAAATGCAACACAGGGACAAACATAAACAGTGAAGGAGATTGAGTAAACAGCACTGTGAGGTAAAACTGTGAGGCTCCATTCCGTCAATCACTGCGCCGTCCTCCCTTCCCTGTCTGGTTGCCATGAAGGATTGCGTGGCGTAGCAGTAGCAGCAGCAGCAAGGGAAGCATAATCACGCGTTGGCCGTTATCACCGGGGGTAGATCGCGTGCGTTTGTCTCTCAGCGACTCGGACGGACCACATTGGCTACGTCATCCGGTTACTTGTTTTCGATTTCAGTATTTCTCGATCGATCCTGACCTTTCGGCAGGCTGTCCGGGGGCTTTCCTTATCAACCTCGTTTCATTACTACCAAGCAGCAACAATCAACACGAAAAAAACCATACACACACACACACACACACACACACACACACACACACACACACATACATACCGTTGTACTTGATGCCTTCCGCTCGCAGTCCATCCACCGCACGCTGCAACACCTCCCTCACGACCAGATCCAGCTGGGCCGGTTTGATGATCGGACAGGGACAGTACGCGCCCATGCCGCCCGTATTCGGTCCACGATCGTGGTCCATCAAGCGCTTATGATCCTGCGCCGGCAGCATCACGCGCACGGTGCGCGAATCCACGAACGCCAGCACGGACACTTCCTCGCCGGACAGCTTCTCCTCCACGACGACGACCTCGCCGGCCGCACCGAACCGCCGCTCGCCGAGGATGTCGTCCACGGCGGCGCACGCTTCGTCGATCGTTTCCGCCACGATCACACCCTTGCCGGCGGCTAGCCCGCTCGCCTTCACCACCAGTGCCGCGTACGGTGCGCTGCGGATGAATGCTTTCGCTTCGGCTGCATCGGTGAAGCTGGCGTACCGGGCCGTCGGTATGCCGTGCCGGTGCATGAAATCTTTCGACCAGTTCTTGTCCGCCTCGATCTGTGCACCGCGGCGCCCGGGGCCGAAGCATTTGAGGCCGGCCGCCTGCAGCGCGTCGGCCAGCCCATCGGCCAGCGGGTCCTCCGGCCCGACCACTACCAGATCGATCTGGTTCAGCTTGCACCAGGCTACGATGGCCTGCAAAGATTAGTTCAGATCACGGATTAGTTCACACCTTTTAAAACATATGGAGCAAGGGGGGATCAAGAGAGCCCCCAAAGCCTTCTCACTTACACTAAAGTCCTTCACGCTAACACCGGATACTAGCTGCACCTTCGGAAGGGCCGCAATGCCGGGACTGCCGGGGAGCACGTGCACCGTGTCCACCCGTTCACTGCGGGCCATCTTCCAGCAGATGGCATGTTCACGGCCACCGCCACCGATCACCAGCACCTTCTTGAGGGCACCACTGTCCTGTACCATTTTCGGCGGCGCGGTTATGGCGTCCAACACAATCAGCACTCCTAATTGAGCTTGATTAGACCTTGCGCGAAGGGACGCTTACACCAAGAGGAAGGTCACTGAATGCTACGACTGATTCCAGCACTGAATCGATGGGGAATTTGTACTACACCAAGGCCTACTTCGTTCGTTCTCTGGCCGATCTTGGCGATCCGTGTTAGCTGATCGACGGATTGAGACGCTTTGCGAATCGTTCGTCCAGCGTCCGGTGACTTTTGTTGATTTGTTAGCAGAATCAGAAAACGAGTTCTCCAGAGCAGAGACGACGGTAGCATACAGGCGGCGGCCTCCAAGTAATGAGCAGCGATGGCTTAATCTTTCGTTCTCTGTCTCACTCTCTCTTTCGACAATGGGTCTTGCTGAGAGGGCTTAGCCGTTTTGGTTCTCTCGCGATCCCTAACCGCTAATGGGTCATGGGATGAGAGGATTGAGAGAGACCCACTTTTTTCTAACGATCCTCAGCGAGCAAACAGCGCCCGCAGCTTCCGCGGAACAGCTCACTCTCTCTCTCTCTCTCTCTCCCGTTGAATTCCTTCGCCACATGGCATCGGTGGCCATAACAACGTGGACAGAAGGCTCTAAATGGAATACCGTCTCTGTTTACGAAAGCCGTTTCGTTCGGTCTTGCGAAATTGTAACGCGAAAGCGATAGATGAAGGGCACGGTATACGGATTTTGTGACGCCATCGTAAGTGCCCTTTCTTCCCCTGGCAACAGGTGACAACAGGGATTCGGCCTATTCGGATGTTTGTTTGGCGGGACACCGGACACCAAGTTTCTTCAGTTGCACCAGTATCATTATTTATAACGCATTTTATACATAACTCATACTACACATATTTAAAAAAAAAACATTAAAAATATATACGCAAATGATTGTTGTTGTTTTTTCCTTTCCTTTAGCGCCAATGTGTACACATTAACTAACACTGTACACACTAACAAAGGTGTCCTTAGCACTAGAACGGGTTAGAGGCTTTCGTGAATGCAATGTCCCCCCTCCTCTCACCTCCTTGTCTCTGGTGGCGCTAGCGGGAACATGCATCGTGTCTCTCTTTTAATTCAAACGCGTCTCCGTGCGAAGCAGTTACGCATGCTTTGCTTTTTTGTGTTACAAGAGCAGCAAGCACACACGCGGATCCATAAACGCGATAAGGAAGAGGGAAGCTACTTGCGCTGCCAGTTACGTGATTTAACATAGCGAGCGCAATGCAGCACGCCCAGAGTAAGCAGTAATCAGTAGAGTAATGAATAAGAAATGAAAATTGGTTTATGGAAACATTCAAAAAAGAGTAATGAGGAAAGGTTCTATGCTATAGCAGCTGTCTCGGTAACGGAGAAACCAAAATAAGGGGTAAAACTATACCGCGTTTCAACATATTCGCTCGCTGGCTAATAGCATCATTGTGCTACAACACATCGCCGCCCGAGTCGAACTAGGAAACCGAATGCAAAATCACGTTTATACATTTCGTGGCAGCTTTTAGTGTGTTAGAGCTCGGAAAGATGGTCAGAAGAATATCACCGTCTACCACCACCACCACCACCACCACCACCGCCACCATCGGCACTACGACCACCTTCACCGGCAGCAGTTGGCTACCGTCTCATGTTGAAACCTTGGGAACCATCCGGCCCGGCAGGCAAACGTAGCACGTGTTGATTCGAAACGACATTTGATCCTCCAGTACTGCCGTGGGAGTTAGCTTGCGCGAACACTCCACCAGCCCCACCACTGTACGGCATCGTATGGTTGGGGATGACACCGGGCGGTGCATGTCCCAGCAGTGGTGAAGACATCGGTCCACCCCCTTCGCCGTATCCCTTGCCGGGGTAGTATCCGGCCGCGCCGGTTACGTTGCCACCGCCGTTACGGCCCCCGGCGTACCATGCGCCATCACGACCGCCTCCCGCGGGCTGATGATTAAGCAGCGGGGCAAAGTGTTGCTGGTGTTGGTACGGATGGCTACTGAGTTGTTGTTGCTGCTGCTGTTGCTGCTGATGATGATGGTGGTGGTGCTGTGGCATCGGCGGAAACGGATGATGCATCGGGTGGGTACCGTGCATGGGATGGTGCGGATGGTGTGGATGGTGATGAAGGTTGGGTGTTGAGTAGTACAGACCCGGACCGGCCTGTGCCGCCCGAGCCGGCGGCCCATTTTGCATCGCTGGAGGAAACGTTCCAATCGGGGCCTGTTGCCGGTACGGTGAGTGATAGCGGTAAACGTTTGACGCATTGTTATTTGCACCATTCCCGGCCATTACTTCTCCACCAACTCCACTACCACCACCACCACCACCAGCGCCTGGACCAACGCTCCCGCTAGCTGGATTGGAACTACTATTCCCACTGGAGCTGTTGTTGTTAACATTGTTGACTCGATATCCGTTTGTAGCAGGAGTAGTTTTCTTCGTTCTGTGGACAAAAAAGATAGAAGAACGAATATTAAAACAGCGCCTTAAGCTGTTGCCATATGCAGCCGCCACTTACTCAGCTTCTTCGTCGTCATGAGCCGAACCGAGGATACGCAACCGGGCCTCGGCATACTCCTGTCTCCTTTGATCGAGTGATTTGATCTGTGTCTTGGGCTTACTGTCGGCCGGGCTCTTCCCTTCCGATCCACCGCTGCTCTGTGGGCGCTTCAGAATTTGCATCGGCCGGACCACCATCTTCGGGCGCAGCTCCTCCTCCAGCATCTGCGGTAGGGAGTTCTGCCGAGCCGCGTTTCCCGACGGCGCGCTCGGTGGCTTAGCGCTGTCCGTCTGTTCCGTGCCGGGGCTGGTGGAGTTTTTCAGTATCGTTATCGCGTTGGCCAACTGATAGATGGTGTACGCGACCCAAGGGGAAACCCAAATGCAGCCGCCGAAAGTGTCACACACGAGCGCACATACATCAGCCACACCAGGAAAAAAAGAACAGTGCGTCAATTAGTCAACAAGGTCACCATGGTGATGTGATGATGGATGGGAGCGAAATTTACACTGCCAGCATCCCACTACCACGCGTCTGTACCGAGACCCTGTACCTACCCGCTCTTCGTCGATCTCTTCCCAACTGTCGGCGATTTCCTCCTTCTTGCTGGACATTTTGTGCGGTGGTGAACGGTGGCTGGGAAACGTGATTTCGCTACTGGACTGACTGGTCAACAGCACGGCAAAGAACTATGATATAGCAGCAGCTCACTCTTGCCTTCCACTCTACACTCTTCCAGCGAACTACTCCAGCTAGCCCGAACCAAAACACGGCGCAGATCTCCCCACCTCCTCGTACACCACCACCACCCACAGCAGCAGCAGCCAAACCCCACTAGCGCACCGTTACCCGCAAGCACAATTCGTCGTGGCTTTAGTGTGGCGCTTGAAAAGAAAATTAGAAATCTCCTTTTCAAGAGAGCAGTGAAAACTTGCTGCAGGTACGATTTTTCCTTGTCTTACGAAAACCGAAGACGACAGCTGTCATCGCGATTTGACAGATTGGTTGAAGCAGCGTGCAAGATTTCTATAGGAAAGATGGCTATCTGAAATTCTCGTTGAAAATTCCTCGTTGAAATTGAATTAGCGACAATTTTATCTTTCTTATATCAAAGCGGATGAAATGTTTGTAAAAATAGGAATATTTACCATGAAAACAAACCAAAAGTCGAAGAAAAACGTGAGTTTTCTATTTGTGCGCGCTTTTCATCAATTTGACACATTTCCGTTTACAGTGCAGTGTTCATCACTTCTCATTTGAATCCGTTGTGCCATTGCGGAGCGAATGGTTCGAACACAGTTTCCGTAGTTGAGCTATAGATAAGCAAAATCTTGGCTCGGTGATTCGTTTTTAACTGTTCAAAAACGAACTATCAACTTGCAATCGAACCACAAATTCATCTAAATAAGTAACAATTTGAAAACAGTGTGATCTGCGCAACGCGGAACCGACAACCGGTTATCAGAGCGTACCGCTAGTTATCTCGCTCCCTCGCTCTCCGTCAAAACACGCGTGTGGAAGGAAAAGGATAAAAAGCGGCCCAAAGAAAACAACCAACAATCATCTTGTACGCACACAAAGACGCATTCGGCTTAAACAACCAGCCACCGTCCTCCATCGCGATCTTGTCCTGGCAGCGCGTGAGAAGAAAAGCTTCCCTCAAATATGTCGTAGCATCCCTGAATGCTGCGCACAGCAAAATTTTATCCAAAATAACCTCTTCCGACCGTGCAGTGCAGTGGGCGAGCGTTTGTGTTGAGCCGTTGGAACTGTTGTCTATTGACCGGCACTAGGAATCAAGTGTATAGTGTGCTGTACTACCGCACGGGGTCGTGATTTTTATTCCTTTCTGCAAGCAAAAGCAATATTAAAACATCATCAAACGAAGCGACATGGCAAACAGTGAAGCAATTCTGGACACACAGACGGCCACCCAGACCCAGATGACGCAAGATACGGCGCTGGAAAGTCAACCGATCGAGCACCCTAGCTATGGCCAGCTGCTGGGCAAGCATGTGAAAATGAAAAGCCTCGGTACTAAAATTCCCACCTTCTACGTTTCTCGTGCTCCGTCTATTATCTACGGTACCCAATAGTTATAGCCTTATTTTATAGTGTACTTCACTGTAAATTGATACCAAATCTTTGCTAGTTTGCACCCATTATTAGTCTATCTATGTACCACACTTCCTTGAGTTAATGTATGATAAGTGTTATTTGTTTACTGTTTCAAACGTGATGAAGAAAGTTTAATTCTTCTTTTTTTCCTCTCTTTGCAGACCTGCGCCACAGTGAGTTTAAGGTGGGACGAGAAGGCACATGCCATCTGATCTTGGATGAAGACAACCTTCCGCCCTCCAAGTTGTGCCGAATTTCGAAGCATCACTTCACGATCAAGAAGGATCTGAACGACACAACCAGCCCTACCTACATACATGTACGTAACCAGCAGGAACTGAAGTCATCTTATTTTAAATTAAAACGTAAACGCTCAAACCTCTCTCCAGGACCATTCCCGAAACGGAACGTACGTAAACGGGCGACTGATTGGGCCGAACAAATGCATGATCCTGAAGCACAACGATATCATCTCGATCGCGGGCGTCAGCATACGGGCCTTCGTGTACTACGATCTGCGGTACAGCATGCAGACGGACATTAAGGCGAAGGAGCTGCTGGATCGATATCACGTCGGCCGCAAGCTGGGCTCGGGTGCGTGCGGAACGGTCTATCTGCTGCACGATACCGTCTCCTGCCAACCGTACGCCATGAAGCACGTGGCAAAAGATCCGCTGAACGAGCGGAGCCGTCCAAAGTTCCTGAACGATCCACTGCGGGTGATGAACGAAGTTAACATTATGAAAAATCTCGACCACGTAAGCATGTCTTTCCAGTATTTACATGATGTTGAATTTATGAGGGTTGTTATTGATGGGGGTTTCTATTTGTTTTCTCACCCACCCGAAACAGCCCTGCGTGATCAAAATGCACGACATCGTCGACAAACCTGACTCGGTGTACATGGTGCTAGAGTACATGAAGGGTGGCGATCTGCTGTCGCGCATTATTAGCAAAGGTTTTTTGCCAGAAAAGACGGCCAAGCTGTTCTTTCTCCAGATGTGCCACGCCGTAAAGTACCTGCACGAGCAAGGTAAGCTTGAATGTTGTGTGAATACGCAACGAACGTTTACAAAACAATATTCATCGAATCCGATCGTTGCCCAAAATGGGTGTACCGTATTTCGTGTGGTTGTGAAGTAGCCCTCCGATTTGTATATATGTATATACAGCGAGGGAAGATTAAAGATCCTCTCCGCTTCTCGTTTCCTTCCTTTTGCGCTTAACCTTCGCATAGCTGTTCTGCCTGTCAGCTATTGAGATTTACGGCCGCCGTATTCACAAGACGAGGATCTTCGTTGAATGTTGCAGGTAGAAAATCGACCAAATCAGATCGAACCTTAGAGGGTTTTGTGTTATTGACCTTCGCATTACCATTTGGTTTTTGTTCCCATTTATCTCACGTGAAGAAGGAAGTGGGAAAGAAGTAAAGCTAGACGATCGATTGGCGATCCAATTTCGTACAGCTGATTGTATGTTGTAAATGGTTTCATTCATCCATGTGCTATATATCAAGGAGGGGTTGTAAATCAAGTAGAATATAGAATACAGATTGAATATAGTACGTCCTGGACAAACTATACGTATTATTATTAGAAAAAAAAAAAAGAATTTACAGCCAACTTTATTAACAATTATTTCTACCACGCACAGGAATCACCCATCGCGACCTAAAACCGGACAACATCCTGCTCGAGGATCACAACGAGTACACGCTGCTCAAGGTGTCCGACTTTGGGCTGAGCAAATTCGTGCGCAAAAACTCGGTCATGCGCACCATCTGCGGCACGCCACTGTACGTTGCGCCGGAGGTGCTGCAAACCGGTGGCCGCGGGTCCTACACCCGCAAGGTGGACATCTGGAGCCTGGGCGTGGTGCTGTTCACGATGCTAAGCGGCACCCTGCCCTTCTCGGACGAGTACGGTTCGCCGGCGGTGGAGCAGATCAAGCGCGGCCACTTCAAGATGCGCCACAGCGTCTGGAAGCAAGTATCATCGCTTGCGAAAAAGCTCATCTACGACATACTGAACGTCAATCCCCACTCGCGGCCCTCGATCGACACCCTGCTCCAGAGCAGCTGGTTGCGCGATCCGGACATCGTGGGCCGTGCAGAACAGCTGATGAAGATATCGCTGCGGGTGGAGGAGCCGGCCCCCAAGCGTACCACCACCTCGGATGTGGAGAACAACAACACCAGCCCGGTGAGCAGCTTTGCTCCACCGAGCAAGCGCAAGAGACGACTCTAGGCCGACACACGAGCGGGCAGGTAGGAGTGGTGTGGGAAGGATAGTTGTTTTCATTCTTCTTTCTTCACTATGTTTGTTAAGATCCGTTACGATCGCATAACGGCTAGCTTTTCGAGGATGCAAAAGCTGTGAGCTGTGTTATGTGAGATTTTCTTTTTTATTATTACCTGTTGTTAAATCGTGTGCAACGTCGTCGTCTCTCTGTCGAAGTATTAAGAAGCAACCAGCAGGCAGGGCTCTGTGTATGTGCTGTCTGTGCGTGTTTACAGTGGAATCCATCAGTGGATGTAAGTTGTTTTTAGACTTATCGAATCGATTGATTCGTGTCGAATTCTTTTTTTTTTTGTACGTTTTATTTCATCCCTTTACATCGGTATAATTTTCATACCTATCAACTCTCCCGTCCAGTTTAGTTTTTGCTTGAACATTTAGCTCACCTTTTTAAAAAAGTAAGGGAGAACTAGAGACAACCACGTGAATTCATTTCATTTAAACTACTTATTCAACGAAGAAAAAGTACAGAAACGATAGCTAGGGATATTATGTTTAATATAAACTTTTGTACATTTGTTAAATAAGCAAAGGATTTGTACACCATCCCGATGTCGCTGTGTTGTGAGAACGTTACGATCATTCCATGATCCACCCCTTGAAGGCAAAACGCACGCGTAAATGTTTACACGACTATACTCAGATACTAATGACCTGACAATACAGCCAAAATATGTTAGATTTTTAACATTCAACTGCAAACCCGTTCTCCAAATACACTGTTTCTGTATGCGTGTGTGTCTACCAAAGCTGAGAAAAACAAACACAACCATCTACACGCGCCGCCAATCGCAAGGGCTGCTTACCAGCATATCTATTCGTTCGAAAACCGGTTCTGTGACGTCCTTTTTGACCGCAGCCAAGCCTCCAAACGGGAAAGCGAAGGGGGAGTCGCTCCGTTACTGTATTTGCGTGTGTAGTAGGGTCATCACCACCATCACACATCAGAGTACAGCAAAATCAGCAATCTGCTGTAACACGAGGACTGTTTTATTTTGTAATTGGTAACATAAGTGATTTCGTGGTGGCGGTGGCTTCCGGAACGGTTCGCGGCTGGTATCAAGGTTAAAGCGCGATCATCGACAAAAAAGCAATACACACACAAAGACCGCAAATCCAAACTGAATGCTGGATGCGATTAGTAACAGAGCATAGAAAAAGCACCGGAGGGGGAGGGTGCGTGTTGCGGCTATGTGTGTGCGTGTTGCCAACATCGAAGTGCACCGACTAAGGGGGCGAAGGGCAGTTGCCCGTTTGTTTGAAAGCGAAATGAAATGTTATTTAATTCAATCAACCGTGCACTAACATTCACGAAGGCACTGAGATTTCAGAGCCCGAGCATAGAGTAGTGAGCCACAAACACACTCTCGCTCTCCTCTTATTCTTCCCCAAGCCGGGCGGGGGTTGATAGGGGGTCCGCGGGTCGCTCTGTCCCCCATCTGTTGTGAAATTCGCTTTCGAATGATGATGATGATTGACGAAATGACGACGTTCCTGGACCTCTGGACTGAGATTTTTGCACGGTCATCCGATTCCGACGGTTGTGTGAGAGCAAATAATTATGAGGAGCGTCTGGAGATGGAGCAGGAGGAGGCTAACCACGTTTAAAAAATGACAGAAGAGTATCAATTTGCAAAGAGTATGAAACGTTTGCAAGAGTATTTGCAATCACAAACGTTGGCCATATTGGTGGTCCTATTAATTGAGAGAAATGTTTAGTTTTTGTTTTCTAAACTAGCTTACCTGAGAAAGTATCATTTTAATATCGGATTTAAGTTTTGTAATATGAAGTACTGCCGAAATAAAATAATGTTGTTTTCAACTTCAACGTAATCATACAGAGGGAAAAGAAAATAGAGAGAAAACCGAATTTTGTGCGCCTGTCGTCTGGTGTCGTGTGCATCGACCGACCTTTCGCTGGCATGACAACCGTTCAGAAAAGAAGCCCTACAAGAAGCTTTATCAGCACCTTCAAAGGATACAGAAATACACCACCCCTCTTTTACCTGGCCTACTCTGATAGCGCATTCGGCGTGCGCAACGGGGTCAAACATATACGCATTACACACCGGGTTGATCTTCATTCCGGGCACAGTTCCTCATTGCTCAAGGTTGGGGCCGTTGACTACAGTCGGTTGTCGTCATCAAATGGAAGAGACACACACACAACACACACACCCATACCCTCCCGCCATGTAACAAAACACGTGTCAGTCATTTTCGCAGTACGTTTGATTTTAAAACGCAACGAAGAACGTTCCAGCCCACCATCAGACGAGATCCGTGGGGGAACGTTACGTGTCTGTGTTATCTTATCGTGCACACCCGTGTCGTGTTCTTTGTACCGTTAAATTTTTTGGACCATTTTTACCCACCTTCGTATGTTGTTGACAAGGGGTAGTGTTTCGGTTTTAGGGCACACCACCAATACACATGAATCGAAAAAAAGAAAAAAAATAATCGTCTGGTATGGTGTGATGGTGGTTCCACACATGCGTTTATCAAGATCGCGGTTGTTGTTTGTCTGCGTAGGGCTTACCGTATCCGCCTTTGGGGCTCGTCTCGGTCTGTCTTTGCCGTAGGCGCTAACGTCGTCAATTAAGCAGGAAAGTTGTTTGTGTTTGCGTCTCCAATTGGTCGTTGATATTCACTATGGTTTAGTTGAAGCAAGCGGGGTGGTCAACAGTGATCTTAGCTAGCTTATGTGATCGTGATCGTGTTATTGTTTTTAACAAAATTCCTTTCCTTTAATTGCACAGTTTGCTACAACTTAAATACTTTCTGTGAAAAAGTTACCAATAATGCCAACACATTTACATACAAAGTTAATTAAATTTAACTAGCATTAAAATGAGGTTTAGGAATAACTAACCTTCTTATATCCTTCTATCTATTCCATTCGACTTTATAATGCTATCTTACAGGGTTTTCCTGGGATGCTCATAGTTGTGGGCCACTTCCTTGGCTCTTTCCTATTGGAAGTGAACTTCATACGATGTTAATTGGACTCTATGGCTGTGAAGTGAACTTCATACGATGTTAATTGGACTCTATCCCTTTTCGACAAACGCCTTGGAAATTCCTATTGGATTTGTCTAAAAGGGTGCTATAGAGTACAATTCCCATTACATTTAGTTCATTTCATTTAAGAAAGAGTAAATAAAGTGTTCCACAGCTATGAGAACTCCTGGATAGCGCTGTAATGTTAATGGTAAACTTAATGGTATCCGTAGATTTTATTAAAACAAGGCTTGTCTGGTTTACATGTAGTTTTGGTTACAATTCTATTTAAAGGTTATTGATACGGAGAAATATAAAAGTTTTTTTAATGGTGATGTGATCCGCAATATATCCATTGCATTCAGTAAAGATATCACAGGAACTTCTGTTGTTTAGGTTATTTGGGCTTCTAAGTTGGGCACGAAAAAAGCTCAAAAGGGATGTGGTGTAGGTGAACGGGATTAAAGATAAGAAGAGTAGAGAGGAGGATTAAGAGAGATCCGACTCAATTACTGAAATTGGTGTTTTATTATTTAGGATATCGTATTTAAATTGATGCTACAATCTCTGGTCATCTATATAATATGTTAAAAAAAGGTCCTTATAATGTAATATTATAGCCGATTGTCAGTATCTCTATAAAATCCAAATTAGACTTGAACTAACGATCATTGTTATGGAACTCTGAACAGCTGACACGACGTTACAGTTCCACTCCTAATTCGGGAAGCTTTTAAGCTTCTGTATTAAAAGCCCACCACAGGACACCATTTTATCATTCTGTTACTTTTATCTCCGTACACTAACAATTGGATTGAAAAATAGATATCTTTAACTCATGCACTGATACAAAGGAAAAACAAGCAAGTCATATTATGGCCAACCTGACCCCATTACCCGTACCTCGTGTGTTCTTCTAACGACCGGGCTGATCGCGACGGCATATTGGATCGTTCTCGAGATATTAGTCGAGCGTATGTGTGTTTGTGTGGCTCATTTTGTGTCCCCCGCTATACCCTCCACCTTCCCCTCGCACACATGTACGCAAATTAGAGGCCAATCTTCGTCACTACCACCAGCAAACGCCGCTGGAATGAAAACCGTGTACCGGCAGCAACCCACTATCGGTCGCCGCCGGTCTGTGTGTGACGCGTAATCGTGCGCGGGTTGGTAACCCGTTTTCGTTGTGCGTGCTTGTGTTCGTGCGTGTTTGTACAATTTTTGCAAAGACCTTCCCGACGGACTGTCCGCCCTTTAGCTGGTGGGTACGAGCGACCGCCGCCCGTCAGTTGATCCGTGTGCTCGTACGTGGCCGGTTGTGTTGACTCTCCGCAGTGCGCTCCCAGTGTGTGTGTGTGATCGATCTACTCTTCCACTGCTCGTCTACTCAGACCACAACCACTGCACCAAGATGCTGCAAAACGTTCTCCGCCAGGTGGTCCGCTCGGTGGGCTCGATCGGTACGCGATCGTTTGCCAGCAGCTCGTTCGGCACGGCCAAGAGTGCCACCTCGCCCCTCACCTACCTGAGCGAGGACGAGATGGTGATGAAGGAAACGGTCGCCAAGCTGGCCCAGGAACAGATTGCCCCGCTGGTGAAGAAGATGGACGAGGAGCACCAGTTCGATCCGTCCGTCGTGCGCGCCCTGTTCGACAACGGGCTGATGGGGATTGAGGTGAGCGACGAGTACGGGGGCAGTGCGTGCAACTTCATGACCACCATGCTGGTGGTGGAGGAACTGTCCAAGGTGTGCCCGGCGACGGCCGCCTTCGTCGACATCCACAACACGCTCGTCAACTCGCTCATGATCAAGCTCGGCACGGCGGAACAGAAGAGCAAGTACCTGCCCAAGCTCAGCCAGGAGTACAGCGGTAGCTTCGCCCTGTCCGAACCGTCGGCCGGGTCGGATGCGTTCTCGCTGAAAACCACCGCCAAGAAGGACGGCAACCACTACATCCTAAACGGCACGAAGATGTGGATCTCCAACTCCGACCTGTCGGGTGTGTTCCTGATCATGGCGAACGCGAACCCTTCGGCCGGCTACCGTGGCATCACGACGTTCATCGTGGAGCGCGAGTACGAAGGTTTCACCGTGGGCAAGAAGGAAAGCAAGCTGGGCATCTGTGCGTCCGGTACCTGCACGCTGCACATGGACAATGTGCGCGTGCCGGAGGAGAACATTCTCGGCGAGTTCGGCAAGGGGTACCAGTACGCGGCCGGCTTCCTGAACGAGGGCCGCATCGGCATCGGGGCGCAGATGATTGGGCTGGCCCAGGGCTGCCTGGACGCGACCATCCCGTACCTGCTGGAGCGCAAACAGTTCGGCTCGGATCTGTACTCGTTCCAGAGCATGCAGCATCAGATCGCGACGATCGCGACCGAGATCGAGGCGGCTCGGCTGCTGACGTACAATGCGGCCAGGTTGCAGGAGGCCGGCGCACCCTTCCTGAAGCAGGCCGCCATGGCCAAGTATTACGCGTCCGAGGTGGCCCAGCGCACGACGGTGAAGTGTATCGATTGGATGGGCGGCGTCGGCTTTACGAAGGATTTCCCGCAGGAGAAGTTCTACCGCGATTGTAAGATCGGTGCGATCTACGAGGGCACGACCAACATGCAGCTCAGCACGATCGCGAAGGTCATGAAGAAGGAGTACCAATCGTAAGGTGGAGATGGTAGGAGATGATAAAGGAGGAAGAGGAGGAGGAAGGGGAGGAGGAAAGCTCTCAAGAGAATGATTACGCAACTATGTTCGCGCGGCGCCTCCACCGGGGATGAACGGTGGTGTGTGTGTGTTTGTGTGTGTAAGTGTATGATGAGGGTTGCCTTGCAAGACGAGAACATTCCGGTTCCAGCACCGCAGGCACACTCCACACACAAACACATAAAGCTGGTAAAAAAGGGAGCATATAATATTAGTAAAGTCCGATATCAAATTTTGTCTTCCGCGTATGATACGCACACACACACACACAGAGATTGTACACCGCGTGGGTTTGTGTGTGTGTGCGCACAAAGATAATGCGCATAATCTAGCATAGAAAACAACACCCTGCTTGCTACTATTATCTGCACAAGGGCGTAAGGCATTATGTGGCCATAGCGAACTACGGAAGTTTGTGAAAAATTGTGAGAAAAAAATGCATTTATTATGTTAAGAGCAAAGACAAACAACAGCACAGTACTATTACGACTATACGCAGAAAGAGAAAAGGTACACGTGGCGACTTTTTCGTGGGACGAATGGACGAATGGACGGACACGGACACGACTGGGACTTGTAGGGCTAGGCATTAAGGCAGTATGTGAGCGAAGCAATATTTAGGCACAACAACAACGAAATCCTGTAAAACATTCCAAGAGTGTTACGATTGAGCAGCAACTCTTTAAATACAGCATTACAAACAAAACAAAACAAAACAAAAACGGAGAAATCAAGTTACTAACAGAGGTTTGTAGCTTATGTATGGGGAAGAACCCGCTGCGCTTTAGTGGCGGCATAATAGTATAAAGGCTGTTCCATTCCGGCATTACTTTCGATTGCGAAGTAAATAAAGTTGTCTGTCGAGATATATAAAAAAGGCTGAGAGTGTGTGTGATTTATTAGCTAAATGATGTTAACTGGTTGACTGGTTCATTGTGTTGCGTATGGGGATGTTAATTAAGGGGGTGTATGTGTGTGTGTGTGTACGTCTTTGTGACCCGTGAATTGGCTTACAATGGTCGTTATGTGTCGATAATAAAACTTTGTCTCCTTTGTATGTAAAGCATTGCAAAAGAGGAGAGGAAGAAAAAATACCACAAAAAAGAATAAAAAAGGTGGAGAAAAAAATGTACACCAAAAAACGAATCTTACTCTTGTGACAACCTCAAACAAAACATAGCTTTGAGAGGAGCTTTTTGGAAGAGCTTTCGTGCATCAGAAACGTTCGGTTACCGGTGCCGACTAGTGATGGGTCATCGGAATCGCACCTACAGCTCGGAATCGCTTCCGAGCATTGCTACTCCGGCTCTGATTCAGACAAATTCAAACCGTTGATTCCGCCCGAAGCCGTCTGGAGCCGGTAGTCGGCAGTCGGAGCCGGTCGGAGCCATCCGGAACCGGCCGGAGTATGTCGGAGCCATCCGAAACCGGCCGGAGTATATCGGAGCCATCCGGAACCGGCCGGAGCCGTCGGAGCCGTCGGAGCCGCTAGTCGGCAGTCGGAACCGATCGGAGCCGTCGGAGCCGTTCAGTGCCGGTCGAAGCCGTCCGGAGCCGCTAGTCGGCAGCCGGAACCGATCAAAGCCGTCGGAATCGTCCGGAGTCGCTAGTCGGCAGCCGGAACCGATCGGAGCCGTCGGAGCCGTCCGAAGCCGGTCGGAACCGTCCGTAGCCGTCGGAGCCATCCGGAGCCGTCCGGAGCCGTCCGGAGCCATCGGAGCCGTCGGAGCCGTCCGGAGTCGGTCGGAGTAGTCGGAACCGTCCGTAGTCGTCGGACCCGTCGGAGCCGTCCGGAGCCTGTCGGAGCCGTCGGAGCCGTCGGAGCCGTCCGGAGCCGGTAGTCGGCAGTCGGAGCCGGTCGGAGCCAGTCGGAGTATGTCGGAGCCGTCCGGAACCGGCCGGAGCCGTCGGAGCCGTCGGAGCCGTCCGGAGTCGCTAGTCGGCAGCCGGAACCGATCGGAGCCGTCGGAGCCGTCCGAAGCCGATCGGAACCGTCCGTAGCCGTCGGAGCCATCCGGAGCCGTCGGAGCCGTCCGGAGCCGCTGGTCGGCAGCCGGAACCGATCGGAGCCGTCGGAGCCGTCCGAAGCCGGTCGGAGCCGTCCGGAGTCGCTAGTCGGCAGCCGGAGCCGTCCGGAGTCGCTAGTCGGCAGCCGGAGCCGTCCGGAGTCGCTAGTCGGCAGCCGGAACCGATCGGAGCCGTCGGAGCCGTCCGAAGCCGGTCGAAGCCGTCCAGAGCCGGTCGGAGTAGTCGGAGCCATCCGGAGCCGTCGGAGCCATCCGGAGCCGTCGGAGCCGTCCGGAGCCGTCGGAGCCGTCCGGAGCCATCGGAGCCGTCGGAGCCGTCCGGAGTCGGTCGGAGTAGTCGGAACCGTCCGTAGTCGTCGGACCCGTCGGAGCCGTCCGGAGCCTGTCGGAGTCGTCGGAGCCGTCGGAGCCGTCCGGAGCCGGTAGTCGGCAGTCGGAGCCGGTCGGAGCCAGTCGGAGTATGTCGGAGCCGTCCGGAACCGGCCGGAGCCGTCGGAGCCGTCGGAGCCGTCCGGAGTCGTTAGTCGGCAGCCGGAACCGATCGGAACCGTCGGAGCCGTCCGAAGCCTGTCGGAGCCGTCGAAGCCGTCCGGAGCCGGTAGTCGGCAGTCGGAGCCGATTGGAGACATCGGAGCCGTCCGGAGTCGCTAGTCGGCATCCGGAGCCGGTTGGCGCCGTCCAAAGCCGTCGGAGCCGTCCGAAGCCGGTCGGAGTAGTCGGAACCGTCCGTAGCCGTCGGACCCGTCGGAGCCATCCGGAGCCATCGGAGCCGTCGGAGCTGTCCGGAGCCGTGCGGAGCCGTCGGAGCTGTCCGGAGCCGTGCGGAGCCGTCGGAGCCGTCGGAGCCATCGGAGCCATCGGAGCTATCGGAGCCGTCGGAGCCGTCCGGAGTCGCTAGTCGGCAGCCGGAGCCGGTTGGAGACATCGGAGCCGTCCGGAGTCGCTAGTCGGAGCCGTCCGGAGTCGCTAGTCGGCAGCCGGAGCCGGTTGGCGCCGTCCAAAGCCGTCGGAGCCGTCCGAAGCCGGTCGGAGTAGTCGGAACCGTCCGTAGCCGTCGGACCCGTCGGAGCCATCCGGAGCCATCGGAGCCGTCGGAGCTGTCCGGAGCCGTGCGGAGCCATCGGAGCCGTCGGAGCTGTCCGGAGCCGTGCGGAGCCGTCGGAGCCGTCCGGAGCCGTCCGGAGCCGTCGGAGCCGTCCGGAGCCGTCGGAGCCGTCCGGAGCCACTAGTCGGCAGCCGGAACCGATTGGAGACATCGGAGCCGTCCGGAGTCGCTAGTCGGCATCCGGAGCCGGTTGGCGCCGTCCGAAGCCGTCGGAGCCGTCCGGAGTCGGTCGGAGTAGTCGGAACAGTCCGTAGTCGTCGGAGCCGTCCGGAGCCGTCGGAGCCGTCGGAGCCGTCCGGAGCCGGTAGTCGGCAGTCGGAGCCGGTCGGAGCCAGTCGGAGTATGTCGGAGCCGTCCGGAACCGGCCGGAGCCGTCGGAGCCGTCCCGAGCCGTCGGAGCCATCCGGAGCCGTCGGAATCGATCGGAGCCGTCGGAGCCATCCGGAGCCGTCGGAACCGATCGGAGCCATCGGAGCCGTCCGGAGCCGTCCGGAGCCGTCCGGAGCCTTCCGGAGCCGTCCGGAGCCGTCCGGAGCCGTCCGGAGCCGTCCGGAGCCGTCCGGAGCCGGTCGGAGCCGTCCGGAGCCGTCGGAGCCGTCCGGAGCTGGTCGGAGCCGTCCGGAGCCACTAGTCGGCAGCCGGAACCGATTGGAGACATCGGAGCCGTCCGGAGTCGCTAGTCGGCATCCGGAGCCGGTTGGCGCCGTCCAAAGCCGTCGGAGCCGTCCGGAGCCGGTCGGAGCCGTCCAGAGCCGGTCGGAGCAGTCGGAACCGTTAGAACCGTCGGAGTCGTCGTAGCTGACGGCGCCGGTCGGAGCTGTCGGAGCCATCGTAGCCCACGGAGCCGGTTGGAGCCGTCGAGGTCATTGTAACAGCCTGAAGTTTGAACGACTCCGACGGCTCTAACCGGCTCTGTCGCCTATGACGGTTCCAACGGTTCCGACGGCTCCGACCGGCTCCGGACGGCTCCGATCGGCTCCGGCTGCCGAATAGCGGCTCCGGACGGCTCCGACCGGCTCCGACTGCCGACTAGCGGCTCCAGACTGCTCCGACGGCTCCGAGTTCGGAAATTTGCACCTACCTACCGAAACCGTTTCCGTTGGCGGAGTCATTCGGAAGCGATTCGGGATTTTTTGTTGAATTTACCCATCACTAGATATGGGAATTTTCAAAATACAAAGGAAAGAAAGTTGAATGTTTGTTACTTTTCAATAAGTGTTTAGTTGTAGTAAGTAGGAACTATTCGTCCCAATGAAAAAAGGCGAATTATTGAAAGTAATTAGTAGACAATGCTTATCATAAATCACCGTAGTAACTAGTTACAAGTAACTGATCGTCAGGGTTAGTGATGGGTAAAGTTGGCAAAAATCCGGAGTCGTTCGGAATCAGAGTCGTCCGGAGTCGTACGGATTCATTCGGAGTGATCTGTTGACTCTGACCGCTTCTGATCACAGACGACTCCGATCGACTCTACACTACTCCGAATGAATCCACACGACTCCGACTCCGAACTAGTGATGGGTACTCCGGAGCGGAGTCAAGCATCAACTCCGACACCGGTGCGCAAAATATGCATCCGACCCCGGAGCATGACCGGATTCGACTACAGATCAGTGCGGATCAATCTGGATCAATCTGGATCAATCTGGATTAGCTCGGATGACTCCGGATGACACCGGATGAGTCTGAACGAGTTCGGTAGAGTCCGGGCGAGCAGTCTAGGTTGCAATTGCGTTACAAGTAATTGGTTGCCGGATTGAAATGAAGGGTAAAAGTAAGTAGTGCAAATAACAGTACGGCTATAACTAATCAAGATCTATATAAGGTAAACCAGGGGTTTAACTTATATGGCGTAATTATGTTAGTTTTTAAATTGAAATGAGTTACTGAATAAGGATTTTAACATGAACACTGCATTTCATCATTATTCGATACATTTAACACTTAATCGACTGGATATCCTCTGGCGCACTGTACATTTACTCTGCGACGGCAGCAACAGTGTCTACCGATACCCGCTTCACATAGCTGTCCCACCCGATCAACGTACATGCAAGGGAAGGTGAAGCCTTCTCATCGTCATCCTTTGGATTCTCCCAAATAATATCACGCACGTAGTTTGTCGCACTAGTCTCCACGTGAATCTGTTTCGATTTATCGTCAAAGAATTTAACCTCCGGCGTGTTCCCGAGCACGGCAAAGTAATTTCTGGGAATAAAGAAAGAAATGCCTTCCATTAGAATAATCTATTTGGTAGAAAAACAACTTCGTTTGCATTACCTGTGGAATGAGATTTTGTGCACCTTCCGGTCGAAACAGGGCACCGATTCGAGAAGCACGTTCGGTTGCCTTGTGTCTATAAAATGAACCTGCCCAGCCGCATCGCCCACCGCCACCAGACGATTCCAGCTGGCCTCATCGCACCACCGGATGGTCGTGAAGGCGGCATCATGCCTCTCGTACAGTGCGATTGCCGGTTTCGTTTCACGGAAATCCCACAACAATGCGGACCGATCGTGCGAACAACTAACGGCCAACGAATCCTGGCTGTGATCGGTAGCAACTGCCGTGACCGCACCGACGTGTGCCTGCTGCAGCGTTCTGCTGGAGTGTAGATCCCCTTCACTGTAATCCCACAGCTTGATGCAGCCGTCCATCGAGCCGGAAATTACCATCCTATCGGTACCGCGGAAGATGTCCAGCGCGGTTACGGCACCGATATGCTCGTACCGGTTATCTACCGGATACAGACCCGTTCCACGCACCGCATTCCCCGTGGACCATAGCTCGATCGATCCTCGGTCATTGCCAAGCAGAAACTGGGAAACGGGAACACACAATAATCAATGGAACATTCTCCAAAAACCATCTCCCTTCCGGGTCACTTACCAACGCATCATCCTTTGTGTAGCACAGTGCCGTAACGATGGCTTCGCAATGCTTGCTAAAGATCACCTTCTCCTCGCTGCCAAGCTCTTCCACCTTATCCCAGCCACAGAATCCACCTTCCCACAGCCGGTTGGTGTAAGTGTTACCGGCCACAACCACATTGCCCACTCCGTTCACGGTGGCCAAATCGAGAAAGGGGTGCAATTGCTTGTCCGCCAGTGGTACCGCTTCCGACAGCCGGTACTGCAGCGAGTTGGTGTTCGGATAGTCGGTACACTTGGCCAGTGCGGGTAACGTTTCCGGTGGCCGGTAGCTGATCGGTACCGAGTAGGCCGATATCATATCGACACGTTTGCTGTAGTCCATTTTTGATGGTCAGAACCGGACGCAGTGATTTATTAGCAGCGATGCTCTTTCCTCGGCCGTTTTCCACTTCTGCTGGGATTGTTGTTTGGCGAGAAGTGGGAAATGTGTTTTTGCCGGCAAAGCAATTTTGACGTTCTGGCACAACAGCACACACACACACGCGCGCATACAACCAGAGTGACCAGAAATACCGATTTATCTGTATTCCTACCGATTTTTAGGCCGAAAATACACGGACCGGAATTTCGCGGCCGCGGAATTCCGCCTGCTGTCAAATCCATATACAAAGTGTCAACGGCAACTTTCCCGAACTGTCATATCCATATATTTTTCAACAAGCGGAATTCCGCGGCCGCGAAATTCCGGTCCGTGTATTTTCGGCCTTATATGCCTACCGATTCACAGATGGCCGCCCTAAAACTACCGATTTTCCATTTATCCTACCGAAAATCACAGATATTTAATTTTTCAGTCGTTTAAGCTTAATCTGTGGCGCTTGGGATGCTGTTTCAAGGATTGCTAACCTCATTTGTTACTTATCGCGCTGATGCACGTTTGTTTGCCTGGCACTTTTTATTTTTATCCGTTAAAATGTAATGTTCATAATAAGTAGAAAATGTCAGTTGCGTGGATTCCGAGAATTGCTCGTCAAAGAAAATCATTTAAATTTGAATTTGAATCACGCTGTCGGCGGTTAAAGCTTACCCGACAGACAAAGAGAATGAAATTTTCAGGCGAGGGGTAAGTAGAAACACACGGTGGGGGTCCGGCCCAAGATCGGATCCGAAGTCTGTTGTTTTTGGCTTTCTTAGCGCGCTTTGCGCTTCCCTTTACACGGACTTGGTGCACCCAAATCAAAAGAAATACTTTAACACATCAAATTTGGTTTATAAATATTTTATCACTTTTATTGCAAATTAAACGCACATTTCAATTCATAGCTTCACACAATCTTACTTCAAACCTCACACATTATTTATAAAAGACGCACACTTTTTCATTCTCTATGCTAATAGGGTAAAAAGAAATTGATAGTTAAAATAATTGATTAAACTTAAATGGTTGCGTTTTCAACAGAGCTCCTGCCGAAATCTGCCAATATAATCTGGCCAAACTGGCCCGCAGGGCAAAAGCTCACTCGAAAGGTCAATAACCGTCGCAAAACGTTTGAAGGAAAAAATCTCAATTTTTTAATCATTGAGCTATAACCCAAATAGCCAGCTCGTACTTTATAGCTGATTTAGGGCTGTTTAACGAAAAATCGTTCCGATGTCGTACTTTGTGGCTGATTAAGAGATAGACGGTACTTTGCGGAACTATGGAGCTTTTTAACAGGCACATGGTACTCGTTGGAACTTTGCGGCTGATTAGCACTATGCGTAGGGTTCATGATGGAACTTGAAGGCTTGTTAAGAAAGGGTACTGAACTTGGTGGAACTTTATAGCTTTTTAATGCATGACATCGGTACAAGGTGGCTCTTGTCAAAGTGTCAAAGACGGACGCCGGCAATAATCTCATTGCTGCTGCACAAGTTAGATTCGTTACTTGAAGAATGAATATTGAGTGAAGCGATTGTGAATTATCAGTAAATTGTGTAAAAATTTGTGTAATTTATCAATACAAAAGATTTAAAAATATACATATGTGTTTAAACCAAACAAATTTTGTTGTTTATTTCATCGATGACGCTTGCTTGAAAATAAAACACAAAGAAAAATAATCCCTGGCATCGTGGCATAAGGAAGCTGCTTAGGCGCTGTTTGAAAGACCCACATAGAACTTTGATGCTGTTTATCTACTGCAAAAGGCGAATTAGAGCAGCGATCTTTAGCGTGCCAAAATGAGCTGCTTAAGCAATTCTGGCTATTTGGGAAAACTCAGCCAAACAATCAAATCAGTCTAAATAATCCAGCAAAAATCAAATGACTGCACGTACGATTAAATCGTATCCAATGGAACATTGCTGCGGTCCTAAGCGGTCGCGTGGAGCCTCGAGAAAAAGAACTTGTCACCACTGAGAAAAAATGTGCATCTTAGAATTGGCTTAGAATTCCAATTTTCAGATCGACACTTCAGAAAGACCTTCATTTGTGTAACCGCTGAACCAAATCTAATCCATATCCTAGGTAAAGGATGCATATTCTTTTGAAATGGAACTTTCATTTTGCGCATTAGCACCCCCCCCCTTCCCCCATCCGGCTTAACACTTCTTTCGCTTTCGTTTCTTTTAACTCGAGTTAAGTTTCAAGTTTTAACCTACCGAAAACTACCGATAAAATATTGTTGCGCCTACCGAAAACCGCCAAAATAATCTGGCCACACTGCATACAACTGTTGCGGCTGTCACGTGGTCCCAAATGTCAAAACAATTTTGCAATTTGTGGAAATGTTTGTCAAGCATAGTTTTGCATTTTCGATCCTATTTTAACACTTTTTGTTCTCTATTGCGCATATTTCTACATGTTTGTAGTGAATGTAATTCATCATACAACTTTAAAATGATTTGCATGTGGATAAACGGAAAACAACGGCCGTACTGTGCAATTTCGATGTACGGTGTCGCTACTCCTCAATAGATGGCGCCACTGATTACAGGGTTTCTCTCGAAAAAATCCAAACATTCAAAAATCATTCAAAAACAAGCATTTTTTCATTCCAAAAAAGAAAGTTAACGTTCGTTTCTTTCTCAAATGCTGCAGCAACAACTATTTCCCATAGGTATAAGTTTATTTTCATCCAATCAATCATACAACCTCTATACTTTGCATTAAATTAATGCCCATTTTCCTACAAGCATGGGACGCTGCTCACTAGAATGATGAAGTACACTCACTTATTTTTCCTTTGCTGTAGTAACTCTATTTCTCTCTTCCTCACTCTCTCTCTCTTTCCCTTAATCTTTCACTGATTTATAACATATAAATTGATTAGCGTGATGCAGATTGGTAGTGGTAATAATAGTAGAGACCGGAGAAGTAGTTCCATATGAACCATACTTTCTTCGTGTAAAGAATTACATGCATTGTTCTGTTTGCCAAATTCGCTGATTGCCCAGTAGCAACGTATTAGATGCATGTGTGTACATGTAAATGTGTGTTGCAAAGGATAAATATATTAAATAAATGAAAATAAACGTTGAAATTGGCAAGGAGTTTGATGTTAAACCGCAAACCTATTTTGGTATAGTAATGATCGAGAAATAGAATGGTTCATCGGTCAAAACTCTGCAATTATCAATGAGTAAGATAAAACTATGCAAGAAACAACCATTGGTAAGCAGTTAATAGAGCAATGATGCCTGATTGTAGGATGATCTTTGCCTGATTGTAGTAACTTCTCTTTATGAGAATACTTATTAAAGCAAGTGAAATAAGGTAACAAAAAATGCATTCTGATTACGAACTACATACACACGCACACATGCACATATTGGCATCTAAAAATCTGCCACTGAAGGGTGAGATTTGTTTTGTTTATGGTTGAGCTTTAGTAATTAGCATTACAATAACACTTTCCTCACTGTTGTTCGCTTACATTTCTTGTTGGGAAAACAAAATCCACTAGTTCCATGCAAAGTATAGCTTGTATTACGATAGATTATGGGTGTTTCCCGTTTTTTCCCCCCACCCGGACCACTGACACAACGGACCGCTGTTCGGGTGGATGCAATACCCATCCCGCTGGCCAATCCGTGGTGCGTGAAACCGATGGTGCGGAGGATTGTGGTATCACCGAGCCAGGAGCCGTATTTTACTTTCATGGCCATATCTGTGGACCAGCAGAATAACACACATTTTTGCTTCCTCATTTTTGACGTATCCTTTTTTCTTTTTTTGTCTTTTTGCGAGCGCTTGTGTTTTTTGTTTTTGTTTGGTTTTCAATAAACTGTAAGTTCAAACATTTCAATTTTTCAATTTCTTATTCTAATCATAGAATCAAAACGCGGAGTTACTGTTTCCTCAAAACCTATACGTCTGTTCGGGATTGAGCTTGATAAAGCACTGCGCAACCCTATTGGTGGTGTATTGAAGGGATTGTGGAATTAAATAAAGTGGGGCAAAAAAGGATTTTCCTACACTCTTCAGGAAACCTATTAACGTTAATTTGTTAGATTAATAGCAGCGGTTTTGTAAGGGGCATCTCAGTTTTTATCGATCAATTCTACAAGGACCAGTCCAATGATAGCCATCGTTCAGAAGCAAAAGACAAATTATTCGATACCATGTTTAAATATCTCTACAAATTGTGTTCAAAATTGTTTATCATTATTCATGAAAAGGATAGTAAAGTTCAAATATTTTATAAAAATAAAACAAAAATGAGATAAAATATACAATAAACATCAGCCGCCGTGCTTGCAGCGTTGTTGAAATACGATATAATAAAAGTATTATACAAAAAAAGTTAAAACAGCTAGAAAATAAAAAGAAACTATTAATTCAACGTAAATTACAGACGATTTTACCATAATAGCAGCGAGGTATTAAATATTAAAAAAGAAAGGAAAAGAAATGCCTACGATAAATTGATACTTAAAGTAGAAAGCAAAAAACAAAAAAACAAATCCTCAAAGATGATGAAGAAAAATGTGTGTGTCACAAATCAAACCAATAGCCTGCATTCACAACGGTGCTTGTGAACACAGCAAAATGTCCTCCTCTGCGCGCGCGCGCGCGCCTGACTCTTGTGGCGCAGGTTCACGATTCGGGCGAGTTGTACGCCTTAAAACGGAAACCGAAAACGCGCGCGCGCGCTTGCACCCTAGCCAGTGTCTAGGCCAGTGTGTAGCGCACTCCGAATCCGGCAAGGACTAGTAAACGCGGTACTCGCAATTACTATTGAACCTAAAAATGAGAGAAAGAGTATTTTAGGCGTCATGTTGTCCGTTTTCTGGTCCGTTAACTGCTTACCCGCTTAAGGTTTGGTCATTATTTTCAGATACTCGAGCGAATTCCGCGCCGCGTACGATTGTGCCTCCTGAATTGAATTGCCACTACCATGGCACACGGCAACGGGCATGGTGGATAGCTGCACCAGACACTGGAATTTACCGTTGCCTGCCTTTTCTTCGATATCCACGTACGTGACCTCGAACCGTTGCTCCTTCGCTATGTCGGCCAGTAAGCGTATGAAGTCGATGCTTCTATCGCAAAGGCTTAAGTTCTAATCCCGCGTTTACCGAGAAAGAAAGAAAAAGATTTTATGTTAACGATCGCTTCTTGGTATTTGCTCGATGCTTGTTGCATCGTTTAACGGGATTCAGGTCGGTCGAACGGAGGGACATTTAGTTAGGAGTTGTGTTAGATTAGTAAGAAAGGGGGAAAACGTTCACACCTGCAGCTGCTGCAAAGTTTTGCCCGCACGGGACTTGAGCGCCTTGTGGAACTGGGACACCTTATGGCTCTGGCTGGTCGTGAGTGTTGGTATGCAAACATCCTTTAGGCCAGCATAGCGGCCGGCATAGCCAGTCTGGCGTAGCTAGAATACAGAACAAAACACCAACACCCGTGGATACAGTATCAATGGGGAGGTTAGAGTATAGATTAGGCGCGCGCGCCCCTGAGCGGTTTTATGCCGTATTCTAGTGTGAGCGTAAAGGGTACCTGCACCACACTCAAAACAACCACAACCCGCCCCATTCGCGCCGGAGCGATCGAAACGTAACAGTTCCGGGCTAATGCTTACCTCCTCATTGCCTTCCTCGTCCAGCAGCTGCATTATTTGGCTCGGTTCGAGCGGTTGGTCCTGCAGCCGCTGCCACATCCGCTGTGCTGCTTGTCGTTTGGCGATCTTTTTACTTTTGCCTTCCCCAACCTCACGGTAGTTCAGTACCACACAGGCGATAGTGAACTGGCGCTCGTGGGGTAATCCTTCCTCCGTTTCCGTCTCGTACGTTGGCGGTGGCAGTCGGCGGGCCATACACATTTCCTGCAGCCAGCCGATCGGATTGCCGGTCGGTTCCTCCTCTCCGTTGACGTTATTGTTGGTGTGCACATTTACGACTCTGCAAGAGTGAAATTGAGTGCTGTTAGGAACCCGTGACGGTGGAGACGAGTCGGGGATCAATTTGATCGCGCCTTACTCTGGCTTGTGGACGTTCATGTATACGGCGGGATGGTCGAGAAATATCGATCCCGTTAGCTTGTCTATCAACGCTTTTGCGGCGGCATGTTTCGCTTCCTTTTTCGATTTGCCCGTACCCATTGCTGCAAATGGAAAGAAGTGGGAAAGAGTTTTAGTATTAGAATGAACTGAATGGCGGTGGATTCTGGATGCTTGAGTCATTACCATCCTTATCCTGATACGAAACACGATACCGGAACGTCGGTTCGTGCACTGCCCCTTCCACCTGTATCAGATCATACTGCGGTGTGATGCCACGACGGCTGAGCAGCTCCTGCAGCACCGAGATCGGCGTCTTCATGTTGTTCGTCGTCAGTTCCGACTTGAGCGCTTCCTCGATCGGCTGGGAGCTTTCCACCACTTTCGGTGCCTTTTTACCCCGCGAGGACTTCTTCCCCTGGTGCGGATTGGGGTTCCCGGTTGGTGGGTCGTCCGACATGGCCATCGGCATCGGTTGGCCCAAATGCATATTGTGCTCCTCCATTGGCTGCGAAAAGGAAGAGAACCAGCACTAAAGTTTGCGTGCAACGACCAACACTTCATCCACACAAAATATCCATTCTTTTATGGGCATATCATAAATGGCAAAAATGTGCGTTTATGACACCTTTGCACACCGCCACCTGCCGGGTTGTCTCCACTGGCAAACAGTGGACAAGAAACGCACGGGACAAACCTTACCACGGGTAAAGATTCTAGCCAGATACGACTATTTCACTAAACTATACGACCGGCCGCACTCACTTTGATAGAAATAGGCGGATTCGAAGATGGTTTTAATTAAGAAAATTTACTTTTTCTTCCTTCCAATATGTGGCGAAAAATCGAAGCCGAATATTTTCCGGGTTTTACGCTTTTGACAGGCAGCTGTTGTGGTGGTGCCTAGTGGGGGGACGATTTGTGTAACTTCTTGTCGAGAAATGTCAATTGCACAGATGAGGCTGCGGTCTGTTGGAGTTTTGCTTCACTTTATGAATAGATGTTACACTATAAACTACTTTTCTAGCCCAATATTGCACATAAAAACATAAGTATTGCAAAATAAGCAAATACAATTTTATAAACCCTGCGCTTTGCTCCAACCCAGAAGGAATAGATCCAGGATTGGGCTATGAAAATGTACTTTCGATACAATATACATCAACCTTGTTCCAAAAGCCCCACCTCACTATGTACAGCTTGGGCAGTGGCGCACACTCGCCCACACACACACACGCACAAACTTCCAAACAAACAGCTGACAGCTGTCAGCAGCGCAGTGCGTCGCAGTTGTCATTGTGGTGTGTGATTCGGTCCGCGTAGGAGGAAAGAATAAAACGGCAACTGGCGCTACGCTCGAACGCTTTTCCACATTCGCGGCCGCGTTTTCCAAAACCCCACAGTGCTGAAAAGATGCAGATCGTGTAAAGGTGCAGTCGTGCGTGTGTGTGTGTGGGCGCGAGAGGGTAGCAATCAACGCAACGCAGTGCTCAAATGGTTGCCCTTTTCGGAATAGCATCCACCAAGAAAACAGTGCAGATTATATAAGTTACGGCGGAGTGTGCGAAAAGCAAAAATAAAAAAGCGCGGAAGCTTAGCAAAAGCTGGAAGTGAAACAGGTAAAAACAAAAATTGTCGCCCAAGAAGCTGCGTGAAACGTTTCGTGAGTGCAGTGTGTGCCAAAATCGTGTACGCGTGTGTGTGTGTGTGGTCGAGGAAGAAGGGTTTTCCTTATACCCTAAGGGCAAGCAGGAGTGTGTGTGCGCACCCGTGTGTGTGTGTGCGAATTGGCGCGCCAGCAGTGTTGCTTTTCGGCGTAGTAGTTGGCGGTGCAGCACCAATGCCCGCAAGGAACGGGCCAGCATGCTGCGGGAACTAATTGCCTGGGTGTTAAACAACTACCTCGGGAAATATGTCGAAAATCTCAACACAGCCCAGCTGACCATTGCATTGCTGTCGGGTAAGTTCAAGTGGGTTTTGTTCCGCGGGCCCAACCAATCCAACGGCAACAACATCCCCCGACTGCATCATCCACCTTGGCGATGATGATGCCATCGGTTTCGATTTCTACGCCGTTGTCTACTACGACGTCTGGCTCGCGAACGGTCTTTTGTGAGTGTGGGCCCAGGGCAAAGGTTGCCAAGTGTCGTTGCTACACGCTTGACAGCACCAACGGCTGTTGTGGTTGTGTTTTTCTTCATGTCTCAAATTCAATCCCAACAGACGGTCCGAACTGATAGTGTGCCTTTTTTGTGTCTTACTATCGCTTACGCACCGCAATTTCCTTTTCCTTCACGTGTACCGATGTTTGTTGTAATGTTCCGGTAGAGATAATGTTCCACTGTGATGTGTGCGGAGTAAAGGAAATCGCTACTACGAACAACGTCGTCCACACGCCACCACACCATCGTCAGACGCCTTCCAACGGAGGAAAATGAAAACGGCCACCGAAATGGAGAAACACACACTGCAACCACTCCGTTGCCGTTGATGAGCCACACAAACCACCCCCCTTGATGGTGAGGACTGCTTGCTTGCGATGGTCAGGGTTATGTAACAACCTTCCTCCATAAAAACCAGCGGCGGCTCCGCGTAATTGTTGCTGACCATAGTCCGCTGAATAAAGAGAGAAGACCACCTCCGTCAATATGCGGCCCCTTTTGCTTCTGTGTGGTCAATGTTTTGATTGTATGCCGTTGGTAGAGTTGGACTGGGTTTCAACAAACAATTTAGACCCTCGTCGGAACGCGCTACCTGTTGCTTGTAACGGTGGTTCGTTCAGGTCGTTTAGGAATTCCATTCTAATGACAGCATTTTCTTTACAACTTGTGCCATTCTGTTTCCCTGTACTCATCCGTATGCTTTTATGGAAACAGTTTGGGCTGATAAGATACAATATGTTAAACGAATTTCATTCCATGACGTGTGGTTTGTAAATCATTTTTTTATCTCGTACTTATCACATGCCGTTATCAATTTATATTATTTTGGGATCTATTTTGGTTGTTTGTTTAATAGGGGTTGGCTATGGTGAATTTCCTTCTTGCCGCCGCCTAATGCCCAACGCTACATCCATATGTTGCGACGACCTGTAATTAGTCACGCCCCGTCTGATGACTCAGGTTTTACTATTTGGTTTTGCTTTGAATTGGAAAAGGAATAGAAAGAGTTGTTAAAAAGAAGATTGAACTTTAGAAAGTCTACTTAAGTTGCAAGTTTATTTATCTAAAATCATTACCTCATCTTCATCTCTCCAATAAATTTTGTTGCATTAGCTTATTCAATTCATTTATATAGTATACCTATTTCCTATGATGATTTAAATATGGCTTAAAAATGCTCCTCATATTAGCAGATATGCTACAAATTGCTCTACATGTTTCGGTTGTTTTGTATCTCACACCTGTTGAGCGTGAATGTTCTTGATGCCGATTACGCCTCATGGGGTCAAATGTGTCCCGCAAGACCATTTTATCCGGATTTACTTTAGTTCAAAGATAGTACAACGATTTTGACTTCACAGAAATTCATTGCATGTGACGATTATACAAGATCGATAAAATGAGACTGTTTTAAAAATGTTCGCTTCGTTGAATTATTAAATTTAGGTGTAATGTTGATTTAGAGGGGCGGTTTCGTGGTATAGTCGTCAACTCGAACGACTCAATATCATGTCCGCTATGGGGTCATGGATTCAAGCCTCACATGGACCCGTCCTCCCCGTAGCAAGGACATTTGACTATCTTATCCGGCTGAATTAAGTCTCGAAAGCCTGTATTTTAGGCCTCGGCATGTCCTCGTAGGACCTTACGCCAAATAGAAGAAGAAGAAGAAGAAGAAGTTTAATTTTGATATCAATGAACAATGAAATTGACCGACATTTTTGCTCATACATCGTCCTGATTTCTACTTAGCTTTTCGTGAATTCATTGTGAGGGCTTTAGCCAATAAACCAACTAATAAGCGTAGAATATATTGGCAAGTTCTTCAAATACTGCTTTAGTTGGGTCAATATTGTAATTGAATTCTCAAAGAGCTCAATTAAAGGTTTCATCAACTTTTACTGCGAATTTTTTTCAAATATCTACGAATTTGCTTCATATAATAATCTTGTTGATTTGGTATCCCAAATGAATGTCTAGCAAACTCGAGAAAATCTGTTGGAAAAACTAACCCACAGGAATTGTTAATTTCTTCAATTTTCCTCTACTTACGGAGCCAAGGGCGTCTTGATATTTAATTAAGTTTGAACATACTATTGGTCAGAAAAAATGATTAAATTTAGGGAACAATTAGATCTATCTAACTCATATGAAGCTCCCTTATTCCCTTACCTATGAGTCGCTACCACATTAATGCCCAATCGAATCTACTGAACATACTAAAACCAAAATCTGGGTAGCTTTCCCAATGTCAATGACCCGTTAAATCCGCCTCATTGCTTCTCATGGAACCCGGATAGCCATTCATTTAATGTAATGCATAATAGGACTTTGTAGCGAATCTTCAATGTCACAAATTCGTAGCCTACAATGCTTCCACACATTCTTCCCCGATAGTTAAGAGGAATTCCTTATCTCTTGCTTCCAGGTCATGTTTATGACGCACAAAATAGGTAATAATACCGTTTTTTGTCAGATGCACATTTGGTCTTTGCGTTTTGCTGTTATTCTTACTCCTCCCCTTGATTTGATAACATCTGGAAGAGATAAAAAATCCAACGACTTCTTGGTACTTCCTGGGTTTGCATTATACATTTCCATTCTGCTTGTTCCTCTTTATTTTTCAATGTTTACTAAAATTCGAATCTTTTGTTTTTGTTTACAGGCCAGGTAGAGTTGGAAAATCTCCCTTTGCGCAAAGATGCCCTGCGACACTTTGGCCTACCGTTGCAGATCGTGAGCGGTACGATCGGCAAGGTGAAGCTAACCGTACCGGTGCGTGCGTTCCGTACCGCTTCCTGGTGTCTGTACATTGACAATGTGCAGGTCACCTGTGGCCCGATCGATCTCGAGCAGGACTGGAACGCGGAGGTGGAACAGCAAACCGAGCTCGATCTAAAGGTAGCGTCCCTCGATCGATTGGAAGCGAAATGGCGCGCCCAGCGCGAAACGCCCGTCACCGAGGGCAGCTACTACGCGTCGTCCTACTCCGGATGGCTCAACTACGGCACTACGCTGGTGACGAACATTATAGAAAACCTGCAGCTAACGGTAAACGGTATCCATGTGCGGTACGAGGATGGGCTAACGATCCCGCACCAGCACTTTGCCTGTGGCATCAAGATCGACTCGCTGTCGGCGCAAAGCTGCGACGCCAGCTGGACGCCGGGCAAGACGGCGAACTGGAGCACACAGCACCTCACCTTCAAGCTGGTCGAGCTGACCAACTTTTCCATGTACTGGGACCCGCGGGCGCAGCACGAGCCGGTGCACATGATCAGCCCGATCAGTGTGCGGGCACAGCTAAGGCGGGATCGTAGTGAAACCCCGCTCAGAACGCGCAGCCGACCGCGGTTGGTTTGTGATCTAATTTGGGACGAAATAAGAATAGCTCTTAGTGATGTAAGTAACTGGTTCGGTGGGTGAACATTTTCATTGCACAATTAACATATTTGCCCTCGCCCTTTTTGCAGATACAATACAATCAAATGATGCAGTGTGTCCGCGGGCTGGACGACATAGCACGCTACCGTAGGTTTAAATTGCAGCGCCCAACGGCATCGGTGGGCGAGTGTGCGCGCGACTGGTGGCGTTACGCCGTCCGCTGTCACGGGCTCTGCCGGCATCTTGGCACGGATCCGTACGTAATAGCGAAGGAAAACATGCAGTACATTCGCATCTACATGCGGCTCGTGGCCAACCCGAACGAAGTGCTGACGAGTGCGAACAAACAGTTTAAGGATCGGATCGAGCGGGACCGTACATTCGACGAGTTGCGGTTGCTGCGGGACGTCTGCATGATGCAAATGCCAAAGCTGGAGAAAACGACCGTCAGCTCGCCGACGACGGCCACGGCGGGCAAATCGCTGCTCGTGCACTACTTCCCCCAGTGGTGGTACAGCAAGAACAATAACAACAGCACAAACGCGGAGAGTTCTGAACAACAGCAAAGGACACCGCCCGGTACGGGCGAGGACGATGCAGTGATGATGGCCAGTACGGCGGAGGAGCAACAGTTGGCACTGATGCCAAACGCGGATGGTTCCTCGTCGTATTGGGGCCAGCAGGACGCGGAGCTAAACCCGGTCAGTAGCTTCGAGGACGAAATTTTGGACGCTCTAGCCGGCTCCGTTGAGTCGAACTCGCTGCTAAAGCGTGATGCCGTGTTTGGGAAGTTTAATTTCATCCTGAAGCGCGGTACGCTCGACTTTTGCAGCTCGGTCGAGATGGCTCCCAAGCTGCAGTTTCTGTTCCAGGACCTGAAGATGGACGTGGAGTCGAGACCGCGTAGCGGTTCACATTACGTAGGCCTATCGCTCGGTTCGATACTGATCAAAGATCGGCTGACGCCCAATTCGCAGTTTCCCGATCTGGTGAAACCGCAGCAAAAAGATGAACTCAACGTGAAAGGTTCCTCATCGCTCGGCTCGTCGACACCGCTCAGTGGAAGATCGTCCGGACGGCTCAGTACGACCTCGCTCCCAGCGGACGGCAGCCCGGCCGAGCCAATATTCCAACTACAGTACGAACGGAAACCGCTTTCGTACGATACCGACTATCGGTTAATGGTGAAGTCGGAATCGCTCGACATCGTGTACAATATGGACGCCGTGCGGTGGTTGGTGGATTTCCTGGCCAAACCGCACCAACAGTACGATGCCCGCCGGCGGCTGGAGGACATGAAGAACAAAACCAAGCAGGAGCTAATGAAGAACTGGAACTACATCATCGAGGGTCACCTGAGCGAGCGGAAAACGTGGACGCTGGAGTTTGACATATCGGCGCCGCAGATCATTTTTGTAGATAATTTTAGCGACCGCATCAACAGCACCATCGTGGTGGTGGATTTCGGTCGGCTGCAGCTGACCAACGGTGAGAATGGGTTCACGGCCAGCAGTGCGGATGTGGCGGGAGGTAGTGCAACAGCGCCCGGCAGAGCCCCGGGTGCCTCGAAGGCAACTGCGGGTGGGTTTTTCGGTGCCCAGCGTGATATCTCGCCCGATCTGCAGACGGAAAATGACGAAGAGGACGCATTTATGACACCATGCTCAACGCCGCCCGGTTCGGAAGCTAGCACCACGAACTCACCCACGCTGGTGAGTGCATTTTCCGAAGCACCGGAACTGACCAGCGATCGCGCGACAACGGGCGGCATGGTAACGGCAGCCGCAATCGGTGACGCGCTGGATGAGTATCAGCTGTATCAGCGGCTGTACGATCGGTACCACCTGCAGCTGACCGACTTGCAGGTGCTGGTGTGCCATGCCAAAGAACGCTGGACAGCGGCCAGCCTGAAGAGCACCTCCAATCTGCACGTGCTCGATCGGTTTAGCATCGTGCTGCAGGTGGAGCGACGCGTGGTCTACACGAGCGATCCACAGTACCCGAGCTTAACGCTGTCCGGCACGCTGCCGAAGCTGAACGCGCACATTAACGAGTACAAGGTGTCGTCGATACTGACGCTGGCGAACAAGCTGAGTAAAGCCGGACAAGCGGCCAATCAGAGCTGGAACCAGCAGGCAACTTCGCCGCCCCAACCGTGCCCTCCGGATGAGGTAGACCGTGGTGTGGAAGTCACGGCAAACTCGAAACAACCCCAGAACGAAGCCAGTACGATTGCACCGGGAGCGGCTTGCGAGGAGGATGCGAGCCGTGCGAGCTCTTCCTCGAGCGCGCTGGGCAAAGAATGCGGCACGAATATTGTTGTGTTTCAGTTTACGATCGACCAGATGTCGTTGGAGGTACAATCGCGCGGTCGCAGTGTAGCCGAGCTGCAGGTGTCGGGTGTAAAGGCTGGCTACAGCCAACGGCCGGAAGATATTAGCCTGACACTGTCCGTGCACGGGCTACTGCTGGTCGACGCGATGCAATCGTTTGGGCAGGATTTTGAGTTGCTAATTGCAAGCCACAGACACGTGGGGTAAGTTTTCTGGTGTAATGGAACCCTCTAATGGAGTAGCAATAGTTTAATGGGGTGTTAATTATTTTCCAGCATGGACAGCTTATCCGGCAGTCTTCGACAGAGTGAACCATGCTCTCCCTGCTCTCCGGCGTCACCAGATCCAAACATGGAGTATCGACGTCCTACCAGTCCGTTGACGATTTCGAAGGCGTTGAGCAACTTGCAAAGAGGTAAAGCGAGTGAATGGATGCATTTTTTGCCTTTCAATCTTACAGCGCCATTATTATTGATTGAATACTTATTTTCATTCAGTTTGCTTCCACACAATTGCAATTGTAAATAATTTGTAGCATTTTCATTTGTTGCCCGTATCATATCCTTCCCGTGTGGTCGTTGACACCTGCTCACGGGATATGCTTAAGGCAGGTTACATTAGATCGTTTTAGAATGGCTAAAATTAGACCGTGTTGAAGTTCCACATCGATTTCGCTTCCTCAATTTAATGCATGCACGCATCACTTACATTACTTTTTTTTCTCGTTCGTTTTCTTTTCTTTTCTTCTCATGTGTTTCTCATTATTGGACCAACCCCGGATGCAAAAACAAAAAAAAATCCATTTTCGTGTGTTGCTGTTGGTCGCTGTGGCCGCCGGCTGGTTTGTTATCGGTTTTTGTTACGATTTTGTTTATTTTCTATCGGTTTGTTTTGTTTGGCGCTCACCCAAAAAAAAACAAAACAAAATACGAAACCCAACCCCCAACCCACATCCCCCGCCCTTGAACGATGCGTTTGCGTGCCTGTGTGCGTATGTGTGTGCGTGTATGTGTGAACGTTGTAAAACAGCCACTTCTCCCACATGGAATGCTGCCACGATGGGTGATCTAGATGCGCTCATCACGGTGGAGATTGTGTTCGTGACTGCGGAACGGCCGGAAGACAAGCTGCAGGTGGCAAACATACAGTTCAACAACTTGGACATTATTGGTAAGGGTTGATGTGCGCATGTTGCGATGGAAGAAGCAAAGTTAATGAAATTCTTTCTTTTTTTTTTAGCTAACCAAGAAACGATCGTAGAGCTGTTGGGCTTTATCAAGCGTGTCATTCCGGTGCCGGTTCCGGCGCCACCCGACCAGTCCGGTGGAATGTGGAACGGTGACGGAGCTTACGGAGACGATACAGATAAAGCACATGCAAAACCGGCATCTACTCAACCATCACAAATGACACCATCCAGCACAGCTCGCCGACCGTCCGTTTCGTCATCCACCGATACTACGCCCGCTCCGGTGCGGCTAGAAATAACGTTCGATTTTCATCGCCTGAACGTGCTTGTGCTGCGGGCACTGATAAGGGACAACTATCTTGTCGGACGAAAGGTGGGCACGTTTACGATGTCGGAGGCAAAAATTCATGCCACCCTGGGCAGTGACATCACCGTCGAGGGATCGCTCGGCGGCCTG
This sequence comes from Anopheles gambiae, assembly GCF_943734735.2. Classification (NCBI taxonomy): domain Eukaryota; kingdom Metazoa; phylum Arthropoda; class Insecta; order Diptera; family Culicidae; genus Anopheles; species Anopheles gambiae. Next base: position 42,827,727 of record NC_064602.1, on the reverse strand, counting down.
CAAGTGCTGGACCTAACGCCGGAAGGTGTAAACCATCAGCGTATACTTTCCGTCGGCAAAGATCCGCTGACGGACACGGCAGCGTCCGTACCGTCCGCCCGCTTCGATGCCGCCGATTCGGCTGGACCGGATCTGATGGCATCGCTGGCGCAGGAAGTGTACGGTACTGGGTTGGGGCCAAAACGGGCCGATCACCCTCACGGTACGACGACGGCGGATGGGATGCACGAGGAAAGGCAAGCGCTATCGTTCTGCGTTTCGAAGGATTTGCACGCGTGTATTGATATCCGGGTGAAGATGGCCTCGGTGTGGTTCATTCACTGTGCCCGCTTTATGCAGGAGCTCAGCTGGTGCGCGACGGAGTTTAAGCACTATCTTAAAAATTTGGCTCGCTCCATCCGCGAGAAAGCTACCGACATGGCACTGGGGCTGGTGCAGTCGCGCTCCGATCTAACCGGCAGTCGGCCGGAAAGCATCTACGCCTCACCGAGACGGGTGCGCCGTCAGCGTACCGTGTCGCTGTCCAGGACGCAGGATGTTCTGCTAAACTCAGACTACACACTAAAGGTGGACATTACACTGGACACGCCCGTGCTCATTCTTCCACGGAGCAGCAGCAGTCCGCAGGTGCTGGTTGCACATCTGGGACGCATCACGGTAAGCAACACGGACCAAACGTCCGGCGGAGCGTCGCCCAACTCCTCCCAAGAGCGCATCGTGGTGAACCTTTCCACGAGTCCCCCGCCTAGTGGGCAGGAAGAGATGGGCGGAGGGTATCTGTTCAGTGGTGCCGATCGCACATCGGTCGACTGCAATCTCAGCGATCTGGACGGCATCTACGAACCGACGGATGGTGCGACCGAGGGTAATAACAACACCGCTAGCAGCAGGATACGCTTTGCAAAGGAAGATTCCACGGAGTTTATCGATAGTATAGCCGGCGATGGGATAGAACCGGGCGGTGCTAGGCGTCACAGTGTCACGGCATCCAGCCTGGATCGGTATAAGATCGATTTCCGCAACATAAATCTGTACTCGCTGGATACGACCAATCGGAAAGGGTTCCGGTTTGCCGGATTGCCCCGGGCGGAAGAGTTTTACTCGTGCAAGGAGAACGCCATCCCAATCATACACGATACGATCTTCAGCTTGGAGATATGCCGCGAGCAGGGAAGCGATCCAATTTGCGGCGACGAGGAAAGCGATGGCTTCCGGATAGTGGGATGCGTGGTGAAGCCGCTCCGGCTGTCGCTGAAGCGCCAGCAGTACGAACAGCTGCTTGAGACAATTGACAATCTGTTCAAGATACCGAAGGACCTCGTCCGCCCACCGAGCGAAGTACCGACGACGCTGGAAAAGGTGACCGAAATCGCCGAAGAGTCGCTTTCGTTCCACAGCTTCCCGATGCCATCGAAGGCGCGCCAGGGCCTGTTCTATCAGTCCAGCTTGGACGTGGAGCAACGGACGGCGGCAGGGAGTGGTATGTCCGCTGCCATCAGCATTCGCGTACACTTCGAGCTGCCGGCGTTCATCATCCAGCTGAATGGGAACCGTAGCGAAGCGTTGGTGCAGATATCATTCCGTGATTTTTGTGTCGACTTTGACAAACGCAACCAGTACGAAACGCACGTGAAAATTTCACTCCGCTCCCTGCTGATGGAGGATCTGCTGCAGTCGGATACGGCGAAAAACCGCTACATGGTTGTGACGTCGGCCGAGCGCGATTCAAACGACCGGCTGAACGCATCCTCGTTCGCTTCGCACTCGTGTCCGAACCCAGTGGGGTTGCTGCTGGGAATGGGGGACGGGTTGCCCAACTCGTTGCCCACCAATCTGGAGGATAGGATGGGATTTTCTTTTCTTGCGACGAACAAATCACTCTGCCCGGACACACCGCCACCTTCGCCGTCGGTGCATCGACCGCAGGCGGGATCGCGCCTGCAACCGGAGGAAAATCTAGTCATCTACAGTTCGGTGCTGGTGGATCCATCCTGTCCCACGTTTGCCACCCAGTTCGGTTCGCTGCAGCAGTCCAGCCTGATCGATTTTAACAGTCTCGATCTGATCGTGTCGGTGGAGAGTTGGTTCGTGCTGTTGGACTTTTTTGGACTGCTGTCGGATGATGCGGAAGGTGGATCTAGCTCGGACAAGTCGCCGGAACCCTCGCAATACTCCGAAAGACGGTCGGATGGAGCGCACCGAAAAGAGGGTACAGCTGGTGAGACCACCGATACGCCGAATCAACCGAAATCAGGACAGCAGCAAACCATTGCCGGACAGTCGAAGCTCGAGATATCGGTACGATCGTTAAGCTTGGTGTTGGCAAAACCGACGAGTGAAATAGCGAAAGCGAACGTGTCGAACGCGCAGCTCACGATCTCCAAACGTGGCCAAGCGAAACAGGTCGAGGGTAGCCTCGGGTCGATAACGCTGAGCGACCTGACGCCGTACGGCACACTGTACAGGGAAAAGTTCATGACGACCGGCAGCGAAGCGCTCAGCTTTAAGTACGTGCGTGATGCAGCCAAGGGCACCGTCAGGGGTCTGCAGAAGGATGCACAGCTAACGATCACGATGTCGTCGGTACGGTACACGCACACGAAACGGTTTATCGCCGAGATACAGCTGTTCTTCAAGGAGTTTTCCCATCTACAAACGGTAAGCAATTGCTCTGGGATTTTTTGGGATTTGATTTTCGTGCTAATTGTGATCTTAATTCCCTCTCTCTCCTTTTTTGTAGCCTATGATGCGGAAGATCAAACCGTCTGACGTTCGTGCGTACCACAATCAACGTCCGACCCAGCTCGGATTGGCGATCAATGCGGGAGCACCAATCATTTTGCTACCGATGAGCTACAACAGCGATCAAGTGATCGTGGCCGATCTGGGTGAGTTTACGCTAACGAATGAGTTCCGGCTGAGCGCTCTTGACCGGGAAGTGCTCGACGTGATGCACGTGAACCTGTTCCACACGGACATCTTTGCCGCCCGCATGGAGGCGGAACCGGAGGAACGGTTCATTACAATCCCATCACAATCTACGTCCGGCGTGGGAGGGATCGACATGAAGGGATACAGGCTGGTAAAGAAGGGACCAAGTTTACTAAAAGAGAAGTGTCATCTTAAGCTAGAGGTGGAAAGAAATCTCGATTCGCTTACCAGCCATTTCGGTGAGTAATTTGGTTGTTTGGTGCGTTGTGCATATTGTAACTATTTTTTTCGATTTCTCCAGTTCCAGACATTACGGTGCACGGAAAACTGACGAAGCTGGATGCCCTGCTCGATCTGCAGCAGTACCGGCTGATACGGGGCTTCCTGTCGCACAATCTCGGCGAGCCGATCGACGAACTGTATCTGCGCGCCTTCTCCATCCCGAACAGCACGCTCAGCCTAAACGCAGTCGATGCACAGGATGTGCCGGAGGAGGTGTGGAAGAATCTGTCCATCAATCTCGAACTGCTTGACGTGTCCGTACGGTTGGTGCAAACCATCGACGACGATTACTGCGGCACCACGGAACCGCTCGCCTGCGTAAACTTTATCAAATCCAAGCTGCTGGTCGACTGCTTTAGCGACGGTGCGCAAGACATCGATCTAGTGTCGCAACAGATCCAGCTAATCGATACACGATTCTTGCCTTCGGAGCGCCAGTGTCCGGTAAAACCGGGCCCGGGACTGTCGCGCACGGGCAGCACCGAAGTGTTGAACGTGTTCCCGAACATTCTACAGCCGATCCGGAGCGAACCGGGCGCGGAGCTGGTGCAGGCGGAAATACACAGCCGGCGGCGCAAGGACTTGACCAAATTTACCATCCTGCTGAACAATATGCGCCTGATGGCCATTCTGGATTGGTTGGAGAATGCGCGTGACTTTATACTGCAGCAGGAGGACCCGCCACCACCGCAGCCGCTGCTGGTGGACGGGCTCGACAGTGGAACGGGTGGAACGCTGCAATGGGCCGACAGGTCGATCGATGCCGGGCTGCGAAGCGCCGTACAGAGGGTACCGACACCGGTCGAGGACAATCGTATGGAGCTGAAGCTTAACATAACGGACTCGGAGCTGGTGTTTGTGGAGAAAACGGACCAGCACGACACGAATGCGGTCATATTGAAGGTAAGTGTAGCTGTAGCGGCGTTGTGTTGCATTGTTACTTAATGCTAATTCTTGCATTGGCAGAGTACAACGGTTGTGTCATACCGCCCGTTCGAGGTGAACAAAACGCTGTCAATCAATCTGAACAATCTGGAGGTGTTTTCGTGCATACTGGGTGCCGAAGAACGTACGGCACTCTCCATCATTGATCCAGTCACGATCAACATGGACGTGAAGAAGGGTGTACTAGAGGTAAGCATACAGCTACAACAAACAATAGAATTATATTAATGTGTTTTTTACGCTCATTTTGACGCTCTTCCAATGTTAGATTCAAATGCAGAAACAGCTGTGCATTCGCTTGTCCTATCACGATGTGCGCATGTTCCGGCAGATGCTGGAATCGTTGCCGAAGCAGACGAAAAATGCGCGCGATCATAAACAGCAACAGGAGCGTAGAACGAGCGAAGGTCACTGGAAGGGCGGAAGTATCGACTCGGCCGGTGGCAGCGTACCGTCAGCGTCCAACTCTAGGGCGGTGGAAAAGTTAATCCACCTGGGATTTCGAAAGGAGGACTGCTTGCTTGCACTCGAGCGTTGCAGCCACCAGCTGGACGAGGCGGCCCTGTGGTTAACGCAAAACAAAGAACCCCGCCGCCACGACGAACGTGGCCTTATGCACAGCAACAGCGTTGGAAGCACGGGCAGCGCGGGTGGGGCTGGAGCGGGCAAGGGTGGCAACACGGCCGGTGCACTCAACATCATTGCCATCGAGATGAAATCGCCCTGCATTTCCATCTGCGTCATCGACGATTGCCGTGATGCGGATGTACCGCTGGTGGAGCTTTCGCTTAGCAAGCTCGATCTGCGGCAGGAGCTTGGACCGGTGCACGGTCCGGCCGCTCACCTGCCGGACGCACCCTCGTCCGCGGATCCAACCGTCGCGGTTGCGGTGGACGCTCTGGCGGCAACGTTCTCCGGCTACAATGCAGGCCGCATGGCGGGCGTGTTCGCGGTGGACTACTACAATCGCGTCCTGAGCGGCTGGGAACCGATGATCGAATCGTGGAAGCTGGAAGCGAAATGGGGCTACAGTTTGGCGATCGATACCGAGTCGCCGATCGGTGCGGGGGGCAATCGGTTGAACATGCGCGTGGAAAGCAACGACACGCTGCGGCTGAACATTACCAGCACGTTGATTGAACTGTTCGCGCTCGTGAAGGACAACTGGATGCAGGATTATTACGTCGATTCGGACGGTGCGAATGGGAAAACGAACGGGACCAATGCAATCACCAACTCGTCCACCATTGCCAGCTACCGGCAGCGGGCTCCGTTCATACCGTTCGCGATCAAAAACGATACGGGCGTACGGTTATGGTACACGACGTTGATTTCTTCCGAGCTTATCTCATCTACCCGTGGACGGGGCGGTATCGTCGGTTCGTTACCGAACGTGCCGCCGGAAGCGAACTGGACGCTGGTGGAACCGGGCGGCGTAGCTACATTCTCGTACGGTACGCGCAATAAGGCGCGCCATCGCGACAGCCACAAGATGAACCTGCACCAGATAGCCGTGCGGGTGGAGGGTTGGCAGGAGGTCGGGCCCGTGTCGGTGGATCGCGTGGGAACCTACTTCCGGCATGCGCGGCCCGACATGTGCAGCGCGGCAGTCGCCGACTACTCGCAAATGCCCCGTGCCCGGATAGTGTTTGGCGTGACGATGGAAGGTTCGGCCCAGAAGCTGATCACCGTCCGGTCGGCATTGAAGCTCATCAACAAGCTAGACCTGCCGGTGCTGGTCAAGATGGAGCACCTGTTCGGCCATCTGAACATACGCCACTGGCCCGAAACCAAGACGGCCATTCTGCACTCGAACGAGCTGCTGCACGTGCCGCTGACGCACGTGCACGCCGTGCTGTACTTCCGGCCACTGCTCGGAGCCGCCCTGGATGACGCGATGAACATGCTGACGTCTTCCGCCCCTTCCCCCGTGCCCGGTTCGCAGGCTAGCAGTTCGAGCGAAGGTTGGACGCTGCTGCAGCGCTTCGACATTCCAAAGTCGCTCGCGCACGGTGGCTTCCAGTTTACGGACCGTGGCATCCAGTGGGCCGACGCGATCGAGCCGGGCGAGATTTATCAGGAGCTGCGCAGCTGCCGGGGCCCGCGCGACAAAACGTGCAAAATGCTGATGGCCATACGCAAGGAGCCGTACCCGAGCAAGGACGTGATACATCTGCCCGGGCACGTGATTACGATTTTCCCACCGATGCGCATCCACAATCTGTTGCCGTGCGAACTGCTGTACCGGCTACCGTCTGGCAGCCAGGGGCGCATTTCCTCCTCCGACACGGCCCGCATTACCGAGGTGGACATTGAGCAGCCGATTGCACTGTCGCTGACGCTGGACAGCTACCCGAACGCGGGACAGATCACCATCCCGGCCGGAACGTACGGTTCGACCACGCTCGACGTGCGGCTGTTCGATATGGGCGGCCGGATGCTGAAACTGTCCGCCACGATCGTGGTGGTGCGGGGTCGCGGCGTGCAGATATCGATCGGCGCACCGTACTGGCTGGTGAACCGGACCGGTCTGCCGCTAGTGTTCCGGCAGGACGATCTCGACACGGAGTGTGCGGGGCAGTTTAGCGAAAACGAGGAGGCGCGCATGATCACCCCGTTCATGTTTGCGTTCAGCGATCCGGGCTGCTCGGGCAGTGTGACGATGCGGCTGGGCCGTCGGTTCGGCGGCAGCCCGAACTGGTGCCAACCGTTCAAGCTGGAGCAGGGCACCCAGCACCGGCAGCTGCGCGGCCCGTCGGAAACGTTCATCATCGGTATCGAGGTGCGGCGAGCGCGGGGCAAATACGGGCAAACCTCAATCGTGACCTTTTCGCCCCGCTACCAGCTGTACAATCGGAGCAGCTACACGCTGCAGGTGCTGCAGAAATGTCTCGTAGACACGACGACCGTGTACGATCCCACGATGGTGGCTCGCTCGTCCTCCACCTCAACGTCGTCGTCGTCGTCGGCGGCATGCATTGAGGCCGTACCCGGCTGTCACATTCCATTCCACTGGCCGCGGTTGGAGCGCGAGCACGAACTGTGCGTCCGGCTGCCCGAGGTGCCGGAGTGTCTCTGGTCGGGCGGCATACCCATCACCAGTACCGGGCTCAGCCTGTACATAAACATCCGCAACATGAACGGAGCGATGCATTTCCTGCGCCTCGAAACGATCCTGCACGGCGCGACGTACTTCATGATCTTTAGCGATGCGCAAGCCTTACCGCCCCCGATCCGGCTGGACAACTACTCGCACGTGCCGATCACGTTCGCGCAGGCCGACATGAAGGCGACCTTCAAGACGGTCGTCCGCCCGCAGTGCTCGATCGCGTACGTGCTGGACGAACCGACGGGGGCGCCCTACCTGCAGCTGGAAGCGCCCGGCGGAGACTACTCCAACTGTCGGCTGGACGGGTTCGAACCGTTCCGGCTGATGTACGAAAACTTCATCTACATCGCCTTCAGTCAGACGTTCGAGACGGGCCTGCAGGAGGAGGAGGACGGCCGGTTCGAGGTGCGCTCGCAGCAGCTCGTACTCGGCGTGGTCGATGGGCGGGTGCTGCTCGTGCGCAAACAGGCCGGCGATCGGTCGCAGCTGTGGCGCATGAACAATGAGAAGCAGCTCGAGCACGAAGGCACATCGCCACCGAGCGAACCGGGCCGCAAGCAGCCCCGGTACGTGCTGGATCTCGAAAAGCCACCGCAGCCGATGCAATACATCGCGCTGGTAGTGCGACCGGCCAATAGGCAGCGCCGCTCAACCCAAACCTGGCACTTTACCGAGGACGGGCGGCTGATGTGCGAACATTCTAACATGTGCGTACAGGCGCGGGGAGGCTTTTTTGGCCTGCGGGCCGGCTCGGAAGCGGTGCTCGGGATGTGTGTGTCCGACACGAAGGTGCTCACCCAGTGCGGCGTGCCGTACGAGCAGGCGATCGAGCGGCAGAAGCTTCGACCCGGGTCCGGCTGCCTGTCCGTCTCGTACCGCATGGACGGTCCGATCAAATCCATCCAGATACGGGACGTGAAGGCGGGCGGGCGCGGTGAGCTGACGCTCGACTCGAGCTGGAAGCACGTTTCGCACATATTCAATAGCGGGCGCAGCGTTTCGTCGGACACGGGCGGTAATGGCAGCAACCAGTCCGGCAAGGACATCCAGGAGTACCACGTGCAGCTGAAGCTGCGCAAGGGCATTGGCCTGTCGCTCATCTCGAACCAGCCGTGCGAAGAGTTGGCTTACGTGACGCTGGAAAACATTCACATGGAGTGCATCCGCACGCCGGCAGTGAACTCGCTGGACTTTTCCGTCGGCGACATGCAGATCGACAATCAGCTGTTCGAGACGTCCTGCCCGATCATGCTGTACACGATCGGTGGTTCTGCTGGAGCCACCGACCAGCACGGCGGTGGATCCGGCGGAGCTGGGTCCTCACTGCAGCTCAACGTGAAGCAGCTTCCCTCGCCCAACACGAACGCGGTCATATTCGAGCACTTTATCGTGAGCATCCGACCGGTAGCCGTATACCTGGAGGAGCGGCTGTTTCTGCGGATGGTGAAATTCTTCGGCTTTGCCAAACCTACCGTCGATCCGACGACCCTGCCGGACGAGACGGACTATGAAGCGCAGAAGATTGTGTACAAGGTGCTGGACAGCAACGTGAAGCGCTACTACTTTGGCGATCTGCGCATCATACCGGCCCAGATTCGGCTTAGCTTCGTGACGGCCAGTAAGCTGACGGCCGAGTTTGCCGAGATCAAGCGCAATCTCGGGTTTACCTTCATCAAGTTCGAGGATGCGGTCATCAACTTTGAGCAGTTTGCGCACAAGTACCACTTCGAGACGATGGATGCGTACGTGAGCGCGATCAAGGCGCACTACAAGCAGGAGCTGAAATGGCAGGCCGCCTCGATACTGGGCAGCGTCGACTTTCTCGGCAATCCGCTCGGTTTTGCGAACGATCTGTCCGAGGGCTTCTCGGGCCTGCTGCTCGAAGGGTCGATCTCGTCGCTGGTAAAGAACGTCACGCACGGCATTTCCAACTCGACCGCCAAGCTTACAGAAACCATTTCCGACGGGCTGGGCAAGGTCGTGTTTGACGACGAGCACGTGGAAACGCGCCAACGCATACTGGACGTGTCGGGCGGCAGTGGGAGCGGTACGACCGGTGACCATCTGGTGGCCGGTTTCCGTGGCTTCACCTTCGGGTTGCTGGGCGGCGTGACCAGCATCGTGAAGCACACCTACCAGGGTACGGCCAGCGATGGGCTGTCCGGGTTCATTACCGGGCTCGGCAAGGGGCTGGTCGGTACGGTGACCAAGCCCGTGATCGGTGTGCTAGATCTGGCCTCCGAGACGGCCAATGCTGTGCGCGAACAGAGCAAGGGCTCGAACCGCATACTACCGGAGCGAAAGCGACCTCCACGCACGGTGACGGGCGCCCCGGGTGGTCTGTTGCCACCGTACTCGTACCTGCAGAGCACGGGCCAGCAGTACCTGTTCCTGATCAACAAGCGCAACTTTGCCGAACAATTCATGGCGTACGAACCGTGCCTGCTGGACACCAAGGACTCGAAGATGCGCCTGCTAGTGTCGGCGGAAAATGTGTGGGGCTTTTCGAAAAACGACGAAACGACGATGATCGTGTTTAACTATCCGATGAGTGAGATCATCTCCTGCCAGCCGCTTACCGTGCAGCCCGCCGACCTGCCATCGGGGGCCTCCCAAGGCTCGGGGGGCCGTTCCAGCGGCGGAGGTACGCGCAAACCGGTCACGTACATCGAGTTCTGTCTGTCGCTGCCGTCAAAGTCGTCGCTCACGCCGAGTGCGCCGGAAATGGTTAAAAGACCACGAGTGCGCTGCCAGAACGAGGAGATTGCGAAGAAGATTTGCTATCATGTAAGTGGATTTGCAGTTAGCATCGAGAATCGAGGGCGGAATTCATTGGTCTAATGAACATTGTTTCCCACCTGTCTATTCTAGGTAAATTTTGCAAAGTGTATCTACGACGAGCGGGAACAAACCCTCAACATCAACACTGTGATCGAATAGTGGCGCGCATATCGGGCACAACACACAACACCGCTGGCTACTCGTATGCTGCTGGCCGCTGTTTTACTTTGAGCTCCCAAAGCAATCCATAATCAAAACCACAACCAAATCTACTGTTTGCTTGCTTCGCCTTCATCTTCATCTCCTTCTGTTCTGTTGTTTGCAAGTATCTTGCACCAAAACCGCGAACCCTGTGTTATATCAACGTTGAAGAGGAGAGACTTGTTGAATTTATGTTGCACGTGTTTGTTTTTGCTAAGCAGAATTATCTAGGTAGGATTTTAATCCATATTTTTTTCTTGCTCCCAATTAGACTGTGTAAAATTCCAACTAGGGTGTTGGGATTGCTTTTTCTGTTAACACATATACATCCAACTGAAACCGTGGAACTTTTGCTGTGCGCGTGTATAATTCCCAATAAGAAGTGTGTAGGTTCGTTTACTTTTTTTTATTAAATTATAATTAAACGCAATTTTACCAACGCCGGCTGTTCCGGGCTTTATTTTTTACACTGGAAACGAGCGTTGTACGGAACGTGTGAAGGAAAATAAATTATTTTCGTTAATAAAACACTTCACCTGACATCACATCACACAGGCGTGGTGTGGGGCGTGTAAAAATGGATGAGTAGCAAAAATTAAATTAAAAAGGCAACTATTGAGAAAATTTAGCTAATTAATTCTAAATGTAGTCCTAGTGTAGCTGCTCGACGCGTCCTCGGCAATTTTCAACTCTCCGTCCATATCCTATCCGCTGTCGTCTTCTTGACCTTGGGGCTCTTGAAGCCTTGCATTCTTTTATACAAAAATGCTTTATTGCTAGTATACTATCCGATGTTTCTACCTTTTAGCATATAGCGTATGCTCCATTCCTCTTGATCTCGATTGCGCTGTACGTGCTCCGTCCCATCGTTTACACAACGTGATGATGATATGGTTGAGTTTCTGATTAGGAATCTTATACGAAACACAGCCTACTATTTGTTCATCCTACACTGTTTTCCGGAGTAGTTTCTAATTTGAACGGCATTATTCAACAATCGCGCGAGGTTTTTTCAAAACAGCCCAGCTTCACAAATAATGGCAGCTGTTGAAAAACATATTGACAGTTTTGAATAATGCTGTTCACATTGAAAACTGTGCCGGAAAACAGTGGAGTTGAGGAGTTGGGCATTAACGAGTTTCCAACAACCACATTATTCGTTGAAACACTGAACTGAGTAAGAAATGTAAAGTTATGATGCAGAATTGCCATGGTTTATACGATTAGTGAAAGATTTGGGTTTATTGCAACTCATACGGCAATGGAAATAATAACATGGACCTTTTTTCTAAACGTAAACCGGACGACTCCGGACAACTCCGGACGGCTCCGGGCAACTCCGACTCCGGGCGGATCTAGTGGTTCCATTTTGGCGGAGTCGGAATTGGACTAACAATATTGCGAGTCGGATCGGAGTCGTAGGTACTGGGGTTCATACGGAAGTTTGAACAACATAGGAGGATACACACTTTCTCGCAAAGAAGCAGAAAAAGAAGACATACAGTCAGTCCAAAAAGTATTCGTCTAGCTGAATATTTTGTAGAAAAAGGCGAATTATGGCCGCAATAGACATGGGGTGGTAAAAGTAGTCATGAGGTTTTATAAAGGGACCATCAATACACACGTTTTGCTAAAAAATAAGCATTTAAATAGTGTAATATCAACCAAAATACATTAAGAGAGAGTCTACTAAATCATTTTCATCAGTTTGGTTTCAGCTGGTTTGGTGTTTCGGGCAAATGACAATGCTCTGTATGTTCTCCAGCTTGACTGTTCTTGAAACATGTGGTACTTTTTTAGTAAAATTTCTCAGAACTTGCACCCAAAGTACTTAAAAACTGCAAAGAATATATTTCTCCATCTCGTCTCCTATCAATTTGAATCATTTTTCTAGCTCACCTTTCCTCCATGAGCCCTGGTATAATGACACCATGGTGCTACCGTTACACGAGATTTTGTTGCTGCATCTTAGTTTTCGCTACAGTCATGTTAAACATGTTTTAATATGTTAGTAGAGCCTAATTAGAAACAAATTCCTGAATTATTTGATGCACCTTAACAGATTTGGCCACTTTCTGGGTATGGTATTATTCAAACAAAACATGTTTGTAACAACTCACTCATTCAAGCTATTACATGACCAGCTACGATGAAATGCAGCATGAGCCATCAACCAAATGTGACCCATCTCTTTTCCTGATCTTATTGGCCATCATAAAATGCATTGATTCCTTGGTAAAATTTGATGTTTTGAACATTAAAACGCTTCTTTCGTTAGATTAACCGTCAAGGATGGCTGCTTACATGGCAGTTTGTCACACAATTAGTGTCAGAAAAATGGCCAAACTCTGATCAAATGAAGGAACGAGGTCTCCCACACCTTTTGTAACCTTCAAAAATGGGTAGGATAGGTTATGCATAAGTTAAAGATACGAATTTTGCCATCATGCTCCAATCATTTAAATTCCCCACCTTTAGTGCATCTCTGACCGCTTGAAGTGCAATTGAAACAACAGAAATGCATTAATTTAGAAGGAAGGCACTAGGCAGATTGTGCTAAATAAATAATAATTGTGATAATAAATTTAATTCACGTCTACGTGTTTGTCCAGCGTAAATAATTAAAAAGCTAGATGGACGAATACTTTTTGCGCGCTCATCAAACGACTTTTTTTTAGTTTTTTTTAATGTACAGTAGAACGTCGATTATCCGGGGGCGGATTAACCGTTGGGCGGCTTAACCGTGCGCATAAATGTGACAGCTATTCAAACATACGGCGAAAATTTACTGCGATAGTCAAGTAGGCAATCAATTTTTTGTGCAGCTCTGTAGTGTCTAGTGGTATTTTCGAAATTCATTTTTGCTCATCAAACCTATAGTTGTTGAATAAAATAATATTCTACTAACGATTGACCGATTATTTCAATGTGAATTAATCATAAAACTAGTGAATTTTACAATTTTTATATGAATTTGACATTTTTTGGACGATTATCCGTGCAAATCGATTAACCGGCAACCGTCCGGTCCCGAGGTGCCCGGATAATCGACGTTCTACTGTATTTTGGTTGCTATTGCACTACTTAAATGCTTATTTTTTAGCAAAACGTATGTATTGATGGTCCCTTTATCAAATCTCATCATTACTTTTATCGCTCCATACATATTGCGGGCATAATTCGCCTTTTTCTGTAAAATATTCAGCTAGACGAATACTTTTTGGACTGACTGTATCAAATTGAGTAAACCGCGAATCTCCGAATCGGCGTATAAAAGGTATCGTGTATCGCCAGGACTACCTGTACTTGATAACTATAGTGGGCTTTTAAAAGGTTGTTTAAACATGTGCTCTTCATTCTACACATTAAATCTGTTTTTTGTTATAATCTAGCAATCGTGTAATTGTTAAACGTATATGTAGATCATAGTAGTCTATGACCGCATAACGGAATATTTAGTTTTAATAAAACCTACTGTAAGAACAAACGTCTTTGGGTTACGGGCGACAAGCAAAAAATAAGTGGCGGTTCACAGAATATCGCACTTTTCCAGAACAGGCTACGACACCGGGAAGTTTCGGGTCGAAGTGTTTTTGAAAGCCTCGAAGGTATGGGACGCAGTAATAAAGCACGTTCCATTAGTGGTTAGTGAAGTGGTCAAGTTCGAGGAAATGGACGCCAAGGCAATGTTTCTACTGGTTCAGAAACATTTCTGACGAATACTTGGGATGTATTCGAGATAAATCCCGAAGACGAAGGCGCGAGACCGTGAGCGGTTTCAGACACTCCTGAGGCAGGCCAAGACCGCAAAGCGGTTGTAGCGCCGGATAAGTAAGTAAGGAACCAGATCGCTTGTCTGAAGTTGAAGGACATCGTTGCGCGCCCACCTTCAACAATTTGAGGATCTGGTTCGGCAGCTTCGAATGGCCAGATCAAAACTTGAAGAAAATGACGACTGTTCGGCTTTGTGTTTAACGCTTTCGGAGTCCTACGATCCTCTGATGGCGGCATTAGAAAACCTTTCTGAAACACAATTAGGCAGCGGTAATCGCTGATGCGGGCGTGCGTGCGTTTTCTGAAAATGTATGGAATTTGACACCCGCAGCGGGTGACAGCCCGCAACCGCATGCGTCAGAATCAAACAATTTTGATTTTTCCGCACGCACGCCCGCACGCCCGCAATAGCGATTACCGCTGCCTTAACGTATGATTTAATAAAGACCCGGTTGCTAGGCATCGAATGCAAGCGCTAAGATAGAATCGAAAATTCTGAGGATAAGCCTACTGTATTCGCTCGAAAAAACCGAAATAGGAACGGTGGAAAGAAAACGGGCCTATGAGAAATGACTGCCGAATTAAAACGAAAGCCAATGTTGCCAGTTGCCAATTGCCAACGTTGCCAATCGCGGATGGACGTAGGGTACAAACCGGTGATCAGCTTGAAATCCTGCTGGATTCAGAAGCCTGTGACCACATGGTAAATTCGAAAAAGTTTTTTACAACCGTGGAAAACTAGAAACAGCCAGTTTTCATCGATGTAGCGAAGAATGGGTAATATCTCGTGGCCAAAGAAAGCGGCGTTATAAACGGAAAGAGCAACCATGGCTTTCTGATGAGCGCTGAAAACGTTCTGTATGTGCCGACTTTAAGAGAAAACCTCATGTCTGTGAAGAAGCTAACGAAGGCTGGTGTGGTGGTAGTATTTCAAGAAACGCAAGTGATAATAAAAATCAATGGCGAAATAATTGTCACTGGTAAACAGCGAGGAAATATGTATGCTATTGAATGGAATTTTGAACGAGCTAATACAAGTTTAGCTGAAGTTGAGTACGCTGACCTTTGGCACCGTCGACTTGGTCACATCAGTGAAGGTGCCATGTTTACTATGATACGTGAGGACCTTGCCCTCGGCGTGCGCTTCAAACCGGAAAAGCTCAAATTCTGTGACGTGTGTGTCTTGGGTAGATACTGTCGGGAGCCGTTCAATGGTGCCAGAGACAGATCAACCCGATCGTTGGAGCGTATCCACTCTGACGTATGTGAACCGATTGAAACGCCATCGTGGTCATCGCTACTTCGTCTCGTTCGTAGACGATTAGTCCCATTTTGCTGTGGCGTATTTGCTTCGAAAGAAATTGGAGGTCATTGAAAAATTCAAAGAGTTTTCAGCAATGGCGACTGCGATGTTTGGTACGAAAATTTTAAAACTCACTGTAGACCAGGAACGTGAGTATTTTTCCTATAATTAACTGAAGTACTACAATACGATGAGAATTCAGGTGGAGCCAACAGTAGCCTACTTACCGCAACAGAACGGGATAGCGAAACGGTTCAACCGAACTCTTATGGAAAAGGTACGTACTATGTTTGTTGTTATGAACTAACGCAAGATGATTCACATGAGAACTAGATTTAATGATGAAAACGCAGAACGAATTTTATGGCAAATAGAAATAGAATTATGTTGTCAAAATTATGAATAAAGAAAACTCTCTTCCGTTACTGCATCCAAGCGAACAAGACGTGTGTTTTCTCTCAGCTCCGAACATAACCATAGTAATTTACAACAATGTTGATTGCATCGAATCGAATCCAAGTCATTGTGGAGTGAAGCTGTGCTAGCAGCTGTGTTCATCTTAAATCAAAGTTCAACGTCTGCGATATCAAAGAACGTTACGCCTGCTGAACTGTGGTATGGAAGAAAGCCAAGTCTGGAAAAGGCTCGTGTCTGGATGTCAAGCATCTGCATGTGTGCCCAATCAACAAAGAAAGAAGCTTGATACAAAAAGTCGACAGTTATTTATGGTCGGATATGCACCAAACGGCTATCGGCTATGGGACAAGGATTCCAAACAAATCGTTGTTGCCCGTGATGTGAAGTTTAACGAAAAATATTTTCCATGGACGAATGATACACAAAATAATGGAAAATTAATGGTACCGCTAACCTACGAGCAAGAGGGGGAAGAAGTAATCGAGGATGCCGTTAATGTACATCCGGAAGAATAAGATCCTGACGAACAATATGGGGAGAACTCTTCAACTGAATCACTAGACTGCGATTGTGTCCAATCGTATAATGATGATGAAGAAGCAGCGGAAGCAAATGATATCGCACTCCCTTCGCATTTAGATCTGGACTCATCTTCCGGCCCTAGTGGCGAACAGTCTAGGAGGCGTAGCAAACGGGACGGGAGTGCCGATTTCCCGGTAAGTTCCTCGACTATATTACCGGATATAGTGCTTGTGCTGTTGGCCCTCCGTTCTATTCAGGCGTTCCAGAACTGTTTAAAGATATTAACCTTTAAGTTGGCAACCGGATACCCGGGTATTTTTTTAAACTTTAAACTGAAATAACTGGAGCCCAATTGCATGTAGCTATCATTCGTTTCTTTGGCGGGACTTTCTGCAAATTTTCTTCAGATAGCACTTTTTTTTTGTTGGTGATGGCGGAGGCTTCTTCACAACCAGCAAATGTTCCATCTGCTACACGTCTATGACTGCAACCTTCACTGCTGGTCGTTTTATTACACCTTGGACTGTTTTGACCGACACTGATCTAACTTGTCCATCTGGTGCTGTTGCAGTCTCCACTACTCTCCCTTTAAGCCATTGTCCAGGTGGAGCGTTATCATTCGTGATGATCACTATATCATTAATCTTGATGGGTTCTACCTTGCACGTCCACTTATTCCGTTTGATCAAAGTGGGCAGGTATTCCTTTTTCCATCGATCCCAGAATATTTTGGCATTGTGCTGTGTCAATCTAAATTGTTGTTGGGTGCCGCGTCTTCCATTCAGTAACCATATGTCGCAATGCTTTCTTTACGTTCTGAATCAGCCGTTCCCAGGAACCTCCGAAGTGCGGTGCTGCAGGCGGGTTGAACTTCCATTCTATTTTATATTTTAGTGCAGCCTCACGTCCCATTCTTTGATCGATGTCTTCGACAATTTTCTTTAATTCCTTTTCTTCAGCAACAAAATTTGTACCGTTGTCACTGTACAGATGTGTTATCTTTCCGCGGCGATGAAGGGAAGTATTTAAACACACCATGAAACTATCGGTGTCCAGTTTCTCTGCTAATTCAAGGTGTACAGCTCTTGTGCTCATACAGCTAAATATCGCTCCCCACCGTCTCAGTAGAGCGCTTAACGGTCACATCTAGAGGGCCAAAGTAATCTACTCCTGTATGTAGAAATGGAGGATTGTATGGATGCGTTCTAAATGTTGGTAGCGGTGCCATGAGAGGTGCTTTAGGAGCAGCGGTGTTCAATATGCATCTTTGGCAGCAACTTTTCACATTTTTAAAACTGTTCGTAGATTGATAATCCAACAGTTTTGTCGTAAAACTCCGATTACCACATTATCCGCCTGGTGCATATACTTCTCGTGGTAGTCTCGAACGAGAAGTTTCACAACACGTGACTTTTGGGGTAAAATAATTGGCAAACGCGCTGTATGGCAAGCATGATGCATTTTCTAGACGGCCTCTTGATCTTAATATTCCTTTTTTGTCTAGGAATGGTACTAGTGTTCAAATGCTGCTCTTGTTCGCAATCTCCTTTCTTTTTGCGAGAGCTTCCATCTCTTCAGGAAATCCTTCCCACTGAGCTTTTCGCAGTAATGAGAGTTTAGCCGTTTTCATGTCCTTGTACGATATGGTTCGAGAAAAATTGCTCCGGTTCTTCAAGAAATCGACGTATTGGTAACTGTTTGGTGCTTCAGCAATTTGTCCCACGATGAAAAATAGTATTCTGGAGTAATTGTTTCTTTGTGCACGGTAACGATGTTCTGTTCCTCAGCTACTTCATGTACTCCAGGCCAGTCGCGTTCATGCTCTTGTAAAAACTGCGGGCCATTGTACCATATCCACGAATTGCTGGTAATTTTCGTGCCAATATCGGCTGGATTATCCTTTGTGGATACCCATCTCCATTGGTTGGCACTGGTTGTGTCCAATATTTCGCTAATACGATGCGGTACGAAAACGTCATACTTTCGGTGTTCGCTGTTAATCTATGCAAGAACAGTTTTCGAATCACTCCAGAATATTGTACGACTAATCTTTAATCGAAGCTCTTTAATTACACTAGCAGTCAATCTGGCTCCTAAAACTGCTGCTTGTAGCTCGAGTTTTGGTATTGACAAAGCCTTCGTTGGAGCCACTCTAGACATTGCTGCAACTAGTCGTACGACAAAGCACCCATTGAAATTACTTCTTGCATATACGGCTGCAGCAAATGCTTCCTGTGAAGCGTCTACAAATGTGTGGATTTCAACTGGGTTCATGATTGAAACAACTATTGGTCTTGGGATGGCTAAATCTTTAGCACTGGTGATCATTTTGAGTCATTCGATCCATTTTCCATGCAAACTATCAGGAATCTGCGTATCCCAATCATTTGTTGCGGCGTTGATAGATTGCATTAGAATACGTCCCTGGATGGTTATGTGACTAATGAGGCCAATTGGATCATATGCAATCATTACGAAGCTCAAAGCTTCTCTTTTGGTTGGCTTCTTTTCCAGATTTATCCGTCCAAGATCTACCTTGTACCCGAAGCAATCCAATTGTGTGTTCCACTGGACTGCCAGGATCTTCTCGACACACGAGTCTTTTTCCTTTATATCGATGACAGCCTTCACCTGATGTCGTTCTTGAGGAATAGCTTCCATTAGCTCTAGCTTATTCGAGATGAATTTTCTTATATGGAATCCACCATTTTCGTGAACCTGAACCACCTCAGTCACCGTTTTGATCGCCTTTTCCATGGAAAAGAAACTATCGAGGTAATCATCCACGTAATGTTGGTCCACGAATTGGTTCAAGTGCTAACGGGTACATTTCACTATTGGCTTCTGCATTGTGATTTTTCACTACCTGCGCACGTGCCGGTGAGCAAGTTGCTCCGAACGTCATAACTTGCATGACGTAAGTATCTGGTGTTCTGGTACTATCGCCGTCACGCCATAAAATTCGCTGCGCATCTTGATCTTCCTTCCGAATTTTCACTTGGTGAAACATCTCCTTGATGTCACCACACACACAGATGGGTCCTTCACGGAATCGAAGGAGCATTCCAAATAAAGATGCCATCTCGTCTGGACCGGTTAATAATAGTGAATTTAGTGTAACACTGCTTCTAGACGACCAACTTTTATACCGCGACAAATTTTCTGCGAGCTCTTTGTTCTAAAACAACATTTCAGTTTTAGAACAAAATCAGAGGCAACCGTGATTGTCGCGGGTTTGTGAAATTTTCACAGAAAGGCAACGCTCGCGTTTCGCGACATTATGATCGAAGTAAGCCATACCTTCGTGCTAAAACAAGGACGGTTTGACAGATAGAATGTGTCGCAAAAATTGGCGCAGAAGATTTTTTGGGTCGTTTAGAAGCAGTGTAACGCCGTTGACTTTTGCTGCTGCGTCAAATACTAACCTCGGCTTTGGTATCGGCTTATTTTTGTTCACTACTACAAAGTGAGGAATGTAAAGTATTTTTGGTGAATGCCGTTTAAGTTCTTCTTTCGTAAGCTTGCGTATGTATCCTTTCTGCTGGTACTCTTCAAATGTTTTGCACAGCCAATTTTTCAAATCAGAATCCTTTGCTAGCTGTTTCTCTTGCGTTGCTAGGCGACGGAGCGCGTTGCTATAGCTGTTCGGCAATATGACGTCATCATCATCATCCATAGCAAGCCTACTTCGTATCTACCATCCGTTTTCTTCAGTGTTTTCTCGATGATGATCTCCGCTCTCTCTAAAGGCCGGGCTACATTGATCGTACTCGCACGCGTAATTTTGATTTTCACTAGCGCATCTGGCGGCGGCTGACCGAAGCATTTTGCCAAACAATTTGGAGCCGCTCCAGAAAATACGTTAATTTTCCATGTTTTTTACTTAAATCGGAGGAGAAAAGTTTTGTAAAACGTAGATACACATGTCTTGCACGCATTGCATCCATTTTTGCAACGGAAAACGATGGAAAAACTACTAAATTTTGAGATCCGGCAGGTCCATTCCCTCGATGACCAAAAAAAGCTTCCACCAGCCGCCGCCAGATGCGCTAGTGAAAATCAAAATTACGCTTGCGAGTACGATCAATGTAGCCCGGCCTTAATGTTTGAGATTTTAAGGCCGGGCTAAATTGATCGTACTCGCACGCGTAATTTTGATTTTCACTAGCGCATCTGGCGGCGGCTGACCGAAGCATTTTGCCAAACAATTTGGAGCCGCTTCAGAAAATACGTTATTTTTCCATTTTTTTACTAAAAACGGAGGAGAAAAGTTTTGTAAAACGCAGATACACATGTTTTGCACGCATTGCATCCATTTTTGCAATGGAAAACGATGGAAAAACTACTTAATTTTGTGATCCGGCATGACCATTCCCTGGATGACCAAAAATAGCTTCCACCAGTCGCCGCCAGATGCGCTAGTGAAAATCGAAATTACGCTTGCGAGTACGATCAATGTAGCCCGGCCTTTACCGTTTTCACCGGTTTAACGCCAAACTCTTCGGTTGAAAAATATCGTCACATCATTTCAGTCATCAAATCCTCGCTCTTGTGAATCATTAAGTGATTTGTTTCTGATAGACATATTTTGTCGATGCCAAAAATCAACCATCCAAGTTTGGTTTTAATCGCCAATGGTTCTTCCGGTCGACCCATCTTTCGACCAAACGGCATTAAAAGATGACTGTGGTTTAATCCAATCAACACAGTTGGACGAGCTTTCTGGTAGTCGGATAGTTTGATGCCTTTAAGATGCGGATAACGCGCTGCTAATATGCTGCCAGATAAGGTTTGACTTGGCAGTTGTAGATTTTTCACAGTCCGTATACCATTAAGTAAATGTTCTTTTTTCTCGTTCATTCCATTGGTCATGCAGCTCACTCTTCTGCTACAGTTTTCCTGCACTGATAGGTTTTGTGTCCATGTTAGGGTTAATGGATCGGTTACACCGTTTAAGTGCAATTTATTTGCTGTATTCTCTTCGATGAGTGTTAAAGATGACCCGGCATCTAGAAATGCGTACGTTTCTAACGTGTGATTATCGTTTCGCAACACCACTGGAACAATCTGGTAGTAGACATTTTGGATTGTTTGACGGTAATTCATCCGAACTGTGTCTCCAGTGTGCAGTAACTGATGATGGGTTTCTCTGCATCCTTGAATACCGCATTCTCTAGCCGCATTGCAATTGTTCTGGCTATGATTATTCGATGTCAAAGATGCTTGACACTGCTGGCTGGTTTACACTATTTCTAGCCTTTCATGTACCGGAATATTCTTAAACCGTTCACATCGATATAGTGCGTGAGAAACCTGACAACATGGACATGGCTGGAAAATCGTTGAACGTTCCGCACACGTGTATTGAATGGTCTGGTTGGTGTGTTCATCGGGTGAGAATTATGAGGTTGTGGTGGACGATTTATCGGACGATTGTTGAATATTTCCGCTGGACGTTGTTGATTTGGCGAAAATTGAGGACGATGAAAGTTCAAAGGTTGTCGAAATCTTTCATTCCTTTTCGGCAATTTCCTGATATTTTCTGCTATTGGATAAAGCCATTCACTAAAATGTTCTAGAGTTGGTATTTTGTTCTCTTTCTCAAGGCTAGATTTAAATTCGATCCATTTCAATTGTTTATCGGTCGAAAATTTAAAAATTAATTCATCCACTAAACGATAGTCTTGAAGGTATCCCTCTTTTTTAATGGCTTTGAGATTGATGATCATGTCTTCCAAAGCATCTGACAGATCCGATATCTTCATCTGGTTCTCGACTCTAACCTTCAATACTTCTCCAAGTAAATCTTGATACACTTGTTCTGGTCTCCCGAACTGTTCTTCTAATTTCTTCATAATGATTGGAACGTTGTCTGGTTCGAGAAACAATCGACGAACACATCTTTCTGCTTCTCCTTTCAAAGCATGTTATAAACGATTTAAGTTTTCTACATTGCTGAAACTTCCTTCCTCGGTGGTTTCTTCAAAGGCTCGTTTGAACTTCGGCCAATCTTTTGAAGTACCATTAAAATTTGGCAAACTATTGAGGGTCATGCGCTTGATATGAGTTGATGAGGTCAAACCACTAATTTTCAACGCTTCAATCAGTGCCTGTAGGGTTTTATCCTGATTTGTTGATTGCGAAATTCCCATATATTCCGCCCTATCGTTTTTGCATTTCACGCAAACAAATTCTTCATCTTCATCGGGCAATCGTATCACCTTTACGCATGAAGCGTGAAACCAACGGTCGCATTCATCGCAGCGTACCATCCCGACAGGCAAAGAGAGCGACATTTACAGGCGAGGGGCATGTAGAAACAGGGGGAAGGGGTTCGGTCGAAGTTGTATTGTCCGCCATTTTTTCCCGAATTGAGAGTGAGCGCGCGCAGCGCTCTCTCGCATGCCTTCAAATTACACGGGGCGCTCTCGCGATACAAAACAGCTGATCAGCTGATACCCCCTCCCTCCCGTTTCTTTCCTCTCGCGCTGCGCTGGATGCGCGGATCAGCTGTTCTTGCTCTCTCGCGTTTCTTTCGGTTTGCGCTGCGCTGTTGCCGCACTTGCGCGCTGCGCTGAACACCCCCTCCCCCTCGTTTCTTTCGTTGCGCGTTGTGCGCTGTGCGCTTTCGTTCACTTTGATTTGCTGCGTAATAAAATCACATGCATCGAAATAAATTTAATTACATCAAACTCGTTTGATATTTTAACACTTTATTGAAACTTAAGGCACAGTTCCACACATCGCTAACCACAATCTTGCCACAAAACCACACATATTTTTTTTCATAAATAATTAAAAAAAATCGTCACTTCAAGCACCCGCTTTACTGCCTGTATGTTGTTCATGTTGAATACTGTAAAAAAGCATTGAAATAAAGCAGCATAATTTACATATTCATGTTGAATTATGAAAGATTATCGCAGCTTTATTTCAATGCGCACAACACTTCATCAATTGAAAATACGGCCGAGGCCGTAATAATGTGAATTGAAATAAACAACACTTCAACACTTCACTTCAAATTACATCGAGCGTCCGGGACATAGGGCGGTGCCAACGCTTTTTCGCATGCGATTTTATCGGACGCCCTGTAAAATTTTTGTATGGGATTTGACAGATAACGTCGGACGACGAAATCGCACGTCCGACGTTATCTGTCAAATCCCATACAAATCTCGTCCGATAAAATCGCATCCGATGAGCGTTGCCACCGCCCTTACTGCCTGTATGTTGTGTATGTTGAATACTGTAAAAAAAGTATTGAAATAAAGCAGCATAATTTACATATTCATGTTGAATTATGAAAGATTAACGCTGCTTTATTTCCATGCGCACAACACTTCAACACTTGAAAATACGACCGAGGCCGTAATAATGTGAATTGAAATAAATAACACTTCAACACTTCACTTCAAATTACATCGAGCGCCCGGGACTTAGGCTAAAACGCGCGCGGCCTCACACTGCGAAGGCTTGAGCTGTACTGACGATTTTGTGTGGTAGCAAGAAAGGGAACGCACGAGGAACACTCGCTGCACTAGTGCGAGCGAGACACCGACACCAGCAAGCCGCTGCGAGAAAACCAAACTGAGCGCGCTGGCTGAAAGTGAACGCACACATTCACACATGTGTGATTGTGTGAGTGCGAAAACTGTGTAGAAAGCAAAACACGCTCTCGCCGCCGCGTAATTCCACGTATTTCCAACCGTCTCCCCTGCTTCTACATGCCCCTCGCCTGAAAGACGCACACTTTTACATTCTCTTTGCTAGCAGGGCAGTTTTTGGACGGACGTAGTGAAGGAAAGTCACAGTAAAGAATATTCCAGAACATTGCAAATAAAGTATTAAAAAAAAAATGTTTGGAAGCAACGATGACAAGGGCTGCGGTTACGACACCACGCATGAGTGCAATTTCTCATACAAAATGTATGACCTACCCGGGTAGGTGGTCATAGAAGTAAGCGGATATAAAAAATTGACAGGCCGTCCGATAAAATCGCATGCGAAAAAGCGTTGCCACCGCCATAAGGGGTAAAAACAGTTAAAATAAAAAAAATATGTTAGAAAAATATTTTTGAAAATTCCCATTTTTATATACTGGCAAGAACAAAGTTTTACGCAGCTTTCCTGAAAATTTGAAGTTATTTCAATAACTAAAACAGAAGATATGATCAATTTACCATCCAGAAATGCAAACTCCCATACAAAATGTATGACCTACCCGGGTAGGTGGTCATAAATATGAGGGTGTATTTTTGGGCAAAGAAACGAAGGTTAATCGTGTATCTCGGGTACCGCCTGTATATGGAGTGCACCAGAGCTCAGACCATAGCCTAAGTGGATATGTTTCCAAAGCGACAACTGTCAAAGCAAATTGTCACAACAATTCATGCATTTCAAAGAAACAAACCGGCGATAGCAAAAACGAGACGGATCTGCATTAGATATACGCTTCAGCTAATGTCGATACAATTCTAATTTGTAAGTATGTAGCTCTATTGTTCATTGACCGCTTACATTTCCGAGTAAGTTCAATTATGTCGTGGTTTCAGTCGTGCCAAACGTAGCTGACTCATCATCCACTTCCACATTCAACATGGACGAACTGGATCGCGTTAAACACCACTCGGACATCTGTTGTGCGGTTGAAGCGGGAGACATCGCCAGACTGCACGAGCTAATCGACGCCGGGATTCTGCGAAAGGGCGATATAACCCATCCAAGGTGCTTGCTGCTTCTGGCGATCTCGAGCCGGAACTTGGAGGTGGTCAAACTGGTGATGGAATACTTCGAACCGGATCCGAATGCTGCAAACGAGGACGGCGGTACACCGTTACTTTACGCCTGCCAAGTGGAATGTCCAGCAGAGATAATCATTTATCTGATGGAGCATAGCACCAAGGACGATAGTCTTTCGCCGTTGGAGTACGTTCTATTTCAAAATCGTGTCGAGCTAGCAAAGTCTTTGATTGCGTACGAAGCAACCCGCCCAGAGCAACCGGCGAAACATTTTACGCCAGCCCTATACATTGTGGCCGTAAAAACGGGCAATCTGGAGCTGTTGCAGCACATGCTAGAAGCTCTCCACAATGCTGGCCACTCGTTTGTGACGGAACAATTCCAAGGCCTGACGGGAATGGAGCTGTTTGCTCAAAACGCTGCGTACGCGTTGGAAACGAAGGTGGAGTGCTTTAAAATGTTTTTCAATGTATTGCACCCGGCCACGCACACGGCGGATCCGGTGCGCTACAATGTGAACGATATTGTAAACGTGGCCATACTTAGCACTCAGGCGACCTCGCTGATACCGTATTTCATTGAAATGGAAAAGAAATGGGAAACACGCCCGTCGATTATTTCGCTGTACGAACGCCTGCTCTCCGTTGGCTACGATATACTCGCATTTGCCGTGCTGTGCGAACATGGACCGGTTACGATCGAACGAGAGCAGCTAGACGCAATGCTCGAAAAATTGCATCGGTTTCAATGGGAATCATGGGTTGCACCACTGGGGCAGATGTTCGCCAACGCTTTCGAACCGAGCGAAGCAGATGATGCGCCATCTCCATTGGAAGCGATGCAGCTGTTGCAAGACTTTGCGGCATTCACCGAAACAATCACGCTCAAGTTCTCCTCGTACAGATTGCACGAGGCCGTGTCGGGAGTGTTTCAGGAAATATCAATTAATAGACACCAGCTGTACCAAGCGTCGTTCCACCGTGCCATCGAGTGCATTATGATCATGGAAGGCTGCAGTGCTGACGATCTCGTCGGGCTTATACTGTGCATAGATAGCTGGTACGATCGAGCGTTGCAGGCTTTTCCGTTTCTTAAGTACTGTAACTTTGTGCTGATGCGACCGGACTGGGTCGATGTGGAAGAAAACAACCGGCTGATGAATTGGTTTGTGCATCTGTTCGGTCCATGGAAAGCGATCCGCCAGTACGTCGGCAAGCCGGTGCTGGAAGTGTTCACGCTCAAACGCTTCGCCCGGGACGTGGTTCGGGATGCTGTATGGCGAGGGGTGGAAAAAAATGAACCATCACAGTGCAGCTTCCTCGACCGGTTGAGCTCGTTAGATGTGCCGAAGGAGTTGAGCGACTACCTTCGATACTGCGACTACAGTTCCATCCGGTACTTTCTTGAGCATTTCGATGCGGTCGAAAAGTTCATGAAGGTGGACGCAAATAAAACATTGCCTTATCCAGTGGTTTTATAGAATGGGCTTTTAAAATCCCACTTTTGATTGCTGGCAAAACTGTCTCTGGTATTATTTATGTTGAACTAAGCGCAAAAGTGTGCTTTCTGGAGAAATATTTGCAGTTTTGAACTACACTAATGCAGTCTATTTACTATGAACATTAAATTGTCTGTATCCTTTGCTGCTTGCGGCGATGATAGCAAATCAGTTCTGATGCGGAACTGAGATATGTACGGAAATTTCGAGATCTGTTATACGTTAAATTTGACATCAGTTCCTATGCCAGGATGGGGTGTGATAACAATTCCAGGACTTAGAACATCACTCCTCACGACGGCTAAACGTTGCTTCTAGTGCGCCGCGGTCTGAAGTTAAAAACACTCCTTCGAACTGTTCAGTGTCGTTTTGTATCCGGGTAAGAGCTATTTTGTCTGTAAAATGTGAACAATAAACACGA
Organism: Anopheles gambiae; assembly: GCF_943734735.2. NCBI lineage: Eukaryota > Metazoa > Arthropoda > Insecta > Diptera > Culicidae > Anopheles > Anopheles gambiae. Next base: position 42,800,801 of record NC_064602.1, on the reverse strand, counting down.
TACACTGTATGAGAATTTCATATATTTCTTCAAGTAACGTACAACTACGCCTGCATGAAACATAAAGCTACTCTGTACTTTATGATCAGATAGGGTTGGAGCGCAATTTAATCGTAATTAGCGTCGAACTGGATAGGGCAATGTTACATGCTCGAACGCCTGCAACCAACGTGTGGCAGCGTCCATATGCTCCAGGAAGTATTTGGTGGAGCTGTAATCACAATACCTAAGGTAGTCGTTCAATTCCCTCGGAACGTCCAGCGACTTGAGCCGATCGAGGAAGGAAGATTTTGCTGCCCGCACTCCTTTCACCCCCTGCCATACGGCTTCTCGAACAACGTCCCGGGCGAAGCGTTTGAGGGAGAAAACTTCCAGCACCGGTTTACCGACGTGCCGCAGGATCGCTTTCCACGGGCCGAACAGATGCACAATCCAGTTCAGTAGCCGATTGTTTCTAAGATGAACCAAAATAACCTCGTCCGGTCGCATCAGCAGGGTGGTGCAGTACCGAAGCAGTGGAAATATCAGGATCGCCCGCATGTGCCGATCATCGCGTGCTATTACCGCCTCGACGATGCTATCGGCCGGCTGGTTGTACATGGTCATCATGCATTCGATGGCACGGAGGTACGATGATGAGTACAGCTCCATATTCAGCACCGATGGCTGATCTGGCCTCCCTTCATACATCGGCATAGACCGTGGTCCACATAAAGCGCCCTGCACGCTGTCTCGTAGAACGGTCCGGAAGAACCCGAACGTGATCGTTCTGGTGAATTGTGCATAATCTTCCAGCAATTGCAGCGCCTCTGGCTGGGATGGACCGGTTTCATTCAGCTCCGGTTTGATGGCGTTTAGGAACATTTCCTCCAGCTGGACGTACCAAAATCGTTGAAATTGCTTCGGGCACATTTCTTCCAGTGTGGGTTCAAGCTGCTCTCGTTCGACTGTTACCGGTCCACATTCGCACAGCACCGTGAGTGCGAGCAGGTCAAACCCGTGCGGAAGGCGCTCATACAAAGAACGGATCGGTGCCCGCTCTTCCCATTTCTGCTCCGTCTCAATAAAGTGAGGTATTAACGAGACCGGCACAAAGCTAAGCAAAGCCATCGTTAGGATTTCATTCACATTGTAGCGTCTGCTAGCTTCGTCCGCAATAGGGTGCAATAGATTGAACAACATTTTAAAGCAAGCAACTTTCTTTCCCACCTCGTACGACGCATTTTGTGCAAAATCTTCCAGCCCCGTCAAGTCGTCGTTTTTCTCCGTGACAAATGCCTTCCCCGCACTTTCGGGTGCATCCAGCAAACATTGCAACATTTCCAGATCACCCGTACGGATGGTGACGGTGTACAGGAGTGAAGCGGAGGAAAAAGCCTTCCGTTTTGTCTCGTAAGCAATTACTGCCTTGGCAAGGTCTACACGATTTTGCAGCACGGCGTACTGGAGCGGCGATGGTCCGTCGAACGCATTGATGCTTTCCATCAGAAAGATGATGATACCGACTGGACATTGCTCTTGGCAGGCGAGCGCTAGCGGCGTCATACCGTCATTGTTTTCCACGTCCGGGTCGGGATGGAAGAATTCCGTCACCAGTTTGACCAGCTCGAGATTCTGGCTCATGGCAGCGTGGTGCAGCAAGGTCCAACCATTTTCGTCCACCTGCTTTCTAATGCTTACTACCCGCTGGCCGGGCAAAATGAGACCGCGCAGCGTGTCGATGTCGCCAGCTTTAACTGCCGACCAAATGGCCGAGTGGTCCATGTTCTCGGTGCGAGCGCGGCAATGCTTGTTGAAATGCTAGTCGTGTTAGAATAAGCAAATTGAGTTCATCTAAATTACTGCAAAAGAGTGGCAGGGTAGGAATTTCACTGTACCTATGAATATAATACTATTCGAGGGGTCTAGTTTATAGATGCATGCTCCACAATTTCGTTAATTTGTGCGTTTACTGCGCCGTTGTGTTTTTACCAAATACACGAATTGTTGTCATTATGTTGCTTGACAGATGTCAGTTGGAATGTTTCAAATGCATCGATTTTTGACGGCAATTTTGTGAATGTTTTCTTTACCATTGTAAATGCATCTGTTTTTACTCTTGGATACTTATGTAACATTTGTGATCTTTTGTTAGAATGTAAATAACTAAATTTATTCATTTAAATAGGTATAAAGTTTTGAAAAAGCTTCACCACACAAAGAATGATCCGTTCCATCAATTCGGATCGGAACCACGGTTCCTCGTGCAGTCGCCCATCGCTAGTGTTTTTGTGCTATCCATATTTTCGCGATTGTGCTTTCGCAAAGAAAATAGGCTGCTGCCGCTGCTGGACAGATTTTGCACCTATCAAATTTGCAACCAATATTGTGCAGGGAAATAGTGCGCCAAGGACGACACTGTCCCGGTGAGTAAGTTAAAAGCAGAAGCACAGTTGTAGGCACACCTTGCCTGCGAGCTGAGTGTTGGAGGGCAGCAGTTTCGGTACCGTCGTCAAGGTTCAGGTGATGTCGTGGTGCTGCTGCTTCCCGTAAGCCTGACGTCGTACTTTTTTTACGCAGACACACCGATCGTACTGCGAAAAAGGCAAGCAATAAAGTGTGTGTGTGTGTGTTGTGTGCGGTGGTGCCGTAAAAACGAAACAAATTACTACCGTAAGCTCAGAACAAACACTCCCCCCCTTACTACCCTTTTGGTCGCACTGACCCGGTCCCAGCTGCGGGGTGGAAAATATGTTCCTTCAAGACGTGTGAGCAAGCAAAAGAAGAAGCATCGTACAAAGACGTATTCGTTCATTCCAATTGGAATTTCGTTCGTGAAGAAACGTCTTGCCCAGGGGGAACGAAAACATTCAGCACACATCCTGCGAAACTTGTGCACCACAACCGGTGGAACGGAGGTTGCGGAGGAAGAAAACACCCAGACTGGGTGGTGGTATGATTGCTTCACCCTTCCCGAAAATGCTAACTGTCAAATTCGGCTGAAGGCAAGCGAGCTGCAGCACAGCACGGAATGGTCTACTGCGTTCGAGGTGCTCTTGCCATTGCACATCGTCAGCAAATAGTGTGTATTCGTGCGTGTGTGCGTGTGTGCGTTGAGAAGGATCTAATTCTCAAAGAAAACGGCAATAGCCACAGCTACAAGTGTCGAAGTGTAGCAAAAGTGTAAAAAAATCAACCATAAATCGATCTAATTCAATACAGAGCGTGTTAGTGTAACGCAGTGGTGTAATTATTCGTTGTTTGTGTAATTGGGCGGTCAAACCCCTCCTCCATTCCGTGTGTGTGTCATCAAGCAAAACGGTTCAAGAAATCAGATCCGAAACCATACGATCCGCGGGCAAGCGTCGAAGCTGCGGCTACTTTGATCTCGTATTAGTTGGTAGCAATACAGTGGTTTAAAAGAAACAAAGCATAATCCGTGCCCTAGTCGTCCACGCCATCGGGGGAAAACCATGTTGCCCTTCACACCGCCGATTGTGAAGCGGTTGCTCGGCTGGCGGAAGGTTTCGCCGGATGATTCCGCCGAAGGAAAATGGGGCGAAAAGGTGATCAAAAGTTTGGCCAAAAAGATGAAAAAGTCCAGCGCCCTGGAAGAGCTAGAGCGGGCCCTTACAGCACAGAGCAGCCACACGAAATGCATACCGATATCAAGGTAAGAGAGGGGAGGTTGTTTTTTCTTCATCGTCACTTTCTCCTTCCAGCAAAAGGTCGTTTTATTGTGGTGAAGCAAAGAAGCATGTTACGTCTGGTGAATGAAATTAATCAAGTTCTACTTGTTTTAGGTTGAAGTGGTTTCAGTTTCGTTGCTTGTAGCGTACAGAGTTGATTAGAAATGCGCGAGCGGCCTGCACGATTTGCTGGTTGCGGGTATGTGGTTCTGTGAAGGGACCATCAAACTCTCACACACACAGACACACCCGAAACACACGAACGGTACCCATATCTAAAGATCAAGGACAAGTTATCGGTTCACTACTGAGTCTTGTTTTTGGGTGCCGAAAGCAAGGCGCACAATGAATGGCATGCACGTGTAGGCAACGGGGAGCAGGGGCCACGTTTTTCTATCAACGTAAGACCCCGAGCTGTTGGGGCCAGTTTTTTGGAATGTTTGATGGCGCTGATTATGATGATGATGTTGATATTGGAGCGATTCAAGCTAAAGCAAGTATGAAAGTATAACGAGGAATCTGGTACCACTATCGTATGCTCGGAGTGGGTTATATGGTAAGAAAGCTGGTGAGAGAAAGCATATTAAAACTACACCTATGCTGCAGTGAGTGCCAATATGTGATTAAGCGCACGAGACAATTCTGAAATTTATGTAGCCATTCAGTTTGTTTTCTTATAAATGCTTCCTTTTATAGAAAGATTTAAAATTATTTGATTATTGAAATATTTACTGTTGGCCTGCTCACAAATGTTTCTACTGGTCGTTTAACAACAGTTAACATAGCTTGAGGTGTTAACAAATGACGTCACTGAAGCATTCTGAAGTGACCAAATTGAAGTGTAGAAAAAGACAATCAACTAATGTCCGCGCGCCACTCTTTATCATTTGATTTACCCCTTCAGCTCACAACACCATGATAAGAGGTTATTTTTCCCTTTATTTGTTGTGTGACTACGGAGTTTATGTTTGGTTCAGCCAAACAGAACGTGATAGATTTGTTTTAAGAACTATCCAAAACTATCGCTGACGATGTTGCTGATGATGATGATGATGTTAGGCAAACTCATTTGCTGTGTCATTTCATCATTCCAAACTCCAGTATAGCGCTGTGTTCTCTCCTGGTGAATGTTGCCTCCGTTGCATGTTGATATTCAAAGCCGGTTGCATTGCGTCACCGTCTTGCTAGATTTGATTTGAAACGCTGCACTCTCTCTCTCTCTCCTTGTATCCCTCTCTCTTATGCTCTTTTTGTTGTGATAGTGTGTAAACAGCTGTTTCTGGAAACGGATTTTCAAAACGCTTGAGCTATGTGGTTTTAAGCTGATAAAGGGCTCCCTGGTTAATGTTGGGAAATAGTTTGGGTGCGTGTGTGTGTGTGTTTTTTTTCATCTATTGAATTGGGAACATCTGTGTCGAATAATTAAAATGTAAGGGATTAAAATGACCAATGACCAAGTTGCACTATCGCAACAGTTAATGATTTACAATCGCACCATCAAAAAGGGGGAATAACTGGTTGTCTTTTCGTGACAATCTTTGGGACATTCATATTGCTAGAGAGCATTTAAATCGAAGGGTATTAAAACAAAAGTTTCTTCAATTGATATTTTTTCTTGCCAATAATTTCTAAAACCTCTAAACCAATAAGGCCGGGTCGTCCCTACTGAACAGTAATTTCTAAAACTTATATAATCATGAACTTTATATAATCATTAAATAGCAGCAGTTTTTAGAAACATTTGAAAGGTAAAAAACATGATAATAAAAATAGTAATAATATTTCAAATGTATGAAATAACATAATATTCAAAATTTATTTTATTTCCTTTGCTGAATTCAACATTCCTAACTCTATTTTAAATTTTGACTGGCGATGTTAACTATGTTTATATGGCACAATTAAATTGTTAATTATGTTTAAAATCATTGTACCCAATGTATGATTGTTGTTTCGTTTTGCTACAATTATAAATGAATGAATTAGTGTTTACAGGGTTTCGAATCATATAAGGGAATAGTTCAATCAGTCAGGGGAATGTTGCAAATCGGTAGAGGAATATTGCATGCAAGCTGTGGATGTTTGCAATCACTTAGGGGAGTGTTGCAATCGATTAGGGGAATTTTGCAAGTGTACTGTGGAGCTGTCATCAGACTGTGGGTGCCGCTGTAAATACCTCAAATTATTTTCGTCAATCTTATTAACTTATCATGTTTAACTATGGTTCCGCAGCAGGATTTATTTAGTTTTACGTGTGTACAGCAAAATCCCACACGAAAACAACTCAAAATGATGTTTTTAGAAAAACATCATCGGCATCAATTCGAAGCTTTTTACACCAACACCCACCGTCTGACGACAGCTCCACAGTACGCTTGCAAAATTCCCCTAATCGATTGCAACACTCCCCTATATGATTGCAAACTTCCACAGCTTGTTTGCAACATTCCCCTATCGATTTGCATCATTCCCTTAAGTGATTGAACTATTCCCTTACAGGGTTTACCAAGTCACTTTGCGATGTGAGCTGCACAATTCATCTCACTTGAGACGTATTTCTATTCTGACGTGCTACTTCATTTGGCCCGAAATAATTTTCTATTCCGCCGCATTCATTTTCATCCATTATATAAACATTAAACATGGGTTATTCATTGAGTTATTAGCAGATTTGACTGAGCAGGTTCAACTGCTAATATCTCAACGAATAATCCAGTTTTCGGCTAGAATGCTACAGCGGAGCAAAGATAAACCTCTATTCTTTGTTAAACAACATAGTTGTATCACAAATCAGCACTAAAAGCCCAAAAATTTATTTTTGAAAAAAAAAAGTAAACATCGCGGACGGCTCCAGCTAACATCCCCTGTGACTTCATATAATGGATGAAAATGAATGCGGCGGAATAGAAAATTATTTCGGGCCAAATGAAGTAGCACGCCAGAATAGAAATACGTCTCAAGTGAGATGAATTGTGCAGCTCACATCGCAAAGTGACTTGGTAAACCCTGTATATGATTCGAAACCCTGTATCTGAAACTGTCCCGTAGATTTCCTATCAATGCGAACTTTCGCGTAACTGGTATTACGTAGTTTTAAGTTAAAATTACTCAAGTTAATATGGTTGAAGTTGGTAGCTAAAGTCAATAGTTTAATTTTTTTATGTTATCCTAACTGAAAATTCGCTTTTTTCTCATTTTGAATGATTTTCAAACTCCTGTAAAAAGTAATCTTCCATGATATTAATCAATTGATGTTTCAAATCGATAAATAAATAACAACAATATATTTAGAAAACCGCGTTTCTCTTCATCCGCGTATATCTCGGGCCCTACCTGGTTTATAGAATAAATTTGACGTAAAAAATACAGACGCATAAAGTATTACTCTAACGTTCGCATAAAAAAATGATAAAACAGTCGACTAACGAAAAGTTAAGTGCACTTTCCCATAAAAGTATCCCATGAGTCAGCAGACAGAATTTGACATCTCTACCAATCGAATTCTTACTGCGATGGCCAAAAAACTGCAGCAACTGCATTTAGAAGCGTACGCGATCAAAGAACGGCACCTCGCCACGACAAGAACGGAAAACGTGTGGCAATTTGTGGGTGCCGGATAGGTTCGATTCGGCATCTTCAAAATCTTGGCACTATATTAGACAACAATCAGAGCATTGCGAGAAAGCAAGGGTCCAAAATAGTACCTAGGAAACATGAACAAACATATCAGGAAGCAAAATCGCGTCCACTGGCTTTGCAGCGGCTCGTAATGGCGCCAAAACTCAATAAGATAATTTTAGACGATTTTCGGCGGAATTTCGATGTGACACCCTTGTACGCAAACTGGTCCAACATCCCTCAGCTGCTCCCCATCCAAAGTTTTTAGACCAACATGATGCAAAAGCTCTACTCCAACAATTTTGTCGAGAAAACTTAGGAATTGATAATAGTTAAAGATCGATCTAATAGTTAAAGAAGCCCTTATGCGTCTCACGTATGTCTTCATCTGACATGGCGAAAATCCCGGGTAAATAACGACAGGTAGCTCGCAAGGTCGTAAATATATTTTTGTAAGTAATCCTAACTAATTACCCTTTAAAGTACGATCATGGAAATACCTTATCTCGATTAGTTTTTCCTACAGCAAGAGAGTATTATCACGACTGGGTCATATCATCAGTGTCCATATTTTTTTATATATACAGGTCGTTGTCCCCAAGATACACTGTTAATGGGGGCCAAAAATGGCCCCAAAATACCGCGTATATTGAATTTCCGCGTAAGTCGAATCTCGTTATTTCCAACCAAAATATCACTAATGTTCGTATAATTTTGCAAGTGAGAGGTGATTTATGCCACTTTATTAATTATTTGATATGATTCTGACTAAATATAATATTTTTAAACCTTTTGAAATGAGTTTTAACATACGATCAAAAGAGAAATTATTTCGCATTTGAAAATTGATGTGTCAAATCAGTACAATTTGCTGAAAGAATTGCCAAATTTAGAAAACCGCTTATCTCCGAATCCGCGTATAAGAGGTACCATGTATCTCGAGGACTACCTGTACGGGAATTCCTCAATACATCTGCTGCTTAGCGGGCAGACGTTAAACACACTATTTAGGATATAATTTTAACTTACTCCATAGACCCCCTTCTTTCAGACAACGATGTGTTGATTTGATTTTTTAATGCTGGAAACTCTATGACACAAGTTTTTTGTTGTTTTAAAATGTGTATAGTTTACTAAAAAAAATCAATTCAGTCATGTGTCCCTGAGAGGTGCTAATGTGCCCGAATAGGTGTGCTGCAGTCTTGCGATAAAAATCCGCAGATCCCGGTATCGTCAACGTTTTCGCGTAACGTTCCGCAGTCTTGCGATTGACTCCCACCGATTTATCAAAGTGTCCCGTGGTCTTGAGTTCTATCGAAAAACCCTGTGAGGTTCGATAATAATAACGCTTTGAAAACAATAACTACAAACAATAACAATTATATTTACATATTAAAACCAGGAGATGGATTGATTCTGAGTATATTTACAACGACTAGGCGTCTCCATTGAAAACGGACATATTAAAGTGAAAGTTTCATCCGTATGTTCTTGCCTTAATTTTACATTACAGATGTTTCTTAGTTACATGGACATGTATTGTTTTGGTACCCTTTTCTCTTAATTATGGTACCGACAAATAACTAAGATCATTGTGGTAACTCCTAATGGTTCAAAAATACATTTATTAATTGGCTTTATATACCGATTTTACGCACTGTGTAGCATATAGCCTTTCTTGAAATATCAATACACTTAATTTGTGGTATGATTGGTGTTTTCCGGACGCCTTTAACTGTGACGTCGGCTTTGGTACCAAATCGTACCAAAATCGATTAACTACGTCATCCGCCGTGTGTTGTCAGATATGGCAATTAATTTTACGTTAGAAATCATTTGCAATACATGTATTTGCAGTATACAATTTCAACAACATTCTCATTTTTCCATATTCCCGTACTGTTTGTATCCTTTTCATTTCATACAATTCACGAATTTCACTCTATCGAGACGATCGTATGCACACAACAGGGTCTAGGGACAAGGTCAACAACACTGCCAGCGCGTTTGTATGGGTAAATGAACAGCAGTTTGTGTGGTCGTGTGTGTGTCTGGTTCGTGTTTAGTGTTTGTCTGTCTCTGTGCGTCCGTCCGCCAGGCTGTCGCAGGTCTGTCTGTCCGTCTGGCTGCACAGTCTTTGTGCGAATGAATGTTTTTGGAGTTGCAGGAGGAAGTAACATCAGAGCACAGCAGAGACTCATCCAGAACCAGCCGCGTCTGGAAAGCGAGTGTGCATAAAGGCAGCCGGGGCGGACCGGTACAAACGGCGACGCCAAATAATGGCATGCGCGCGCATCGTCACTTCTAATTCCCCTTCCGGGGGTAATGGCAAGATGAACCCACACACACACACACACACACACACACACACACACATACACGCCGGTGAAATGAATCCGCCGCGGTAATATGCCGCTGGGTGTGTAGTAAAACTGTAGTCTACCAGAGCGTCATGATACGGTTGCTTTTAAGAGGCTCAAGACCAGCACGTTTTAAGGTGAAAGGATAGTACAGCAAAACGGAAGAGTGCAAAATGAAACCTCGTCGTTTTTGTTTTAGGAAGTTTTAGAAAAGGGGTAGCATGGGGAAAAACGGAGAAATCCATGTATGACTGTGTGTGTGTGTTGTTTTTTGTTCGTTTCTTACGACTGGGAAACTATTTAGTTTCTTTAGCAAGTCACTGTGCCATACCGTTGCTACACACCGTACCAGACAGTGAAAGTGTCACGTACGTACAACTCCTACCAGAAGAGCGGTCGTCTTAGCGTTTGGCGGTGATTTCCACTTTCTATATCCTGCTGGCTTTTGTGGTGTTTGTGTTTGAAAGCAAAAGTACACACGATCACACTGTGTAGAGCTATCGTGGCGAGTAATAAAAATTAACAAATCAAATACTAAATTATTTATAGTAAGTACATCGGTGTGCTATAGTGACTATTGCAGCTTAAAAGTTACGTTTATAAATATTTAAATATGTACTAGTAACACGATCCAAACGAGTTGAAAGCATGCAGCTCGACTGTCTGAGGCTTTTTTGATATGCCTACTAATGGTGTACAAAGTTCAACTACCCCGCCTGTTACTCGACGCCATGGTATCGACCCAATGTTTATGTGTGTGTGTTTGCGTACGTTTGTATACACTTTGTATTACTATACTCGGTTGGCCAATGCCGTAAAGCACTAAACCTTTACGCTTGTGTGCCAAGAGTGTCCACCGTACAAGAAGAACGGTCCCCCGGAAGCGTCATGTACATGTACATTCAGTCATCGTGTCTCGTCAGGTGCACCCTATACGCCCCAACACAGTGTGTGTGTGTGTATGCATCTTCCCGTAGGCTGCGACCAAGTGTGTGTGTGTGTGTGCGTACGCGTGCCCAAACGAAGCAGACGATGACGATGGCGTGCTGATGATGACGACGTCGTCGTCGTCTCAAAATTAACATAGAAATCGGTTTTCGGTTCTGGCTGGCTGCTTGCATTTCTGTCGTTCTCCTGCAATTCTTCAACCTCTCGCAACCTCTCATAACCGTGTCATATTATGTGTGCGTGTATGTGTGTGTGGGCATCATCGTTATTCATCCACTCTTCCTTTTGTGTCTATCGCTGTTTGCTATATATTATTTATGTTCCTGCTTTATGTCGCCCGTTCGGCTGTTGTTGGGGGCCACTTTCTCTGTCTATCGTGCAAGATGCATTTTAAAATGCTGTTTTTGCTGTTTGCGACATGTTGTGTTTAAGCACGCGGAAAGATTTCCTATTGCGCTGAGCACGCGCAGGATGCAAAATCGAGAAGCATCGTAATGCACCTCCACCATCATCTCGGTAATCGTTACTACAAGTGTGTGTGTGTGCTAGAGAAAGAGATGATGCACACTTGATGATGATGATGATGTACAACAACATGCCGATGTTTTGTTTTTTTTTCAATCAATTTTACGCTTTTTATTAAAGAGTATCAAGACGACTCGAGCATTGAAATTTGATCTTACTGGGTTGCTTAACCACAAAACTCACGTTTTGCTTTAAGATCTGTATCTGTAAAACATTTAAATTATCTAAAAAAATAAACTGTCTAAACTAATGCTTCAAATCAATGACCATCACGACTGGAACGCTAACCACGAAGCTGCTGCGCTCGTGTATAGCAAACGTATGATAATTATTGGTTTCGCTTTGTGCTAATCTCGCTAACGACACTGTACAGCACAGCGCATCGAGAAGCGATGTCCGCGTGTGTGCGTGTGTTGTGTGATGCATTGTAGACTTAGTGCAAAAATTTTGGCAAACGTGTGTGTTTTTGCCGTTTTCAAGGTTTCATCAAACTCACCCGGCACGGGGACCGTGCGTCGCGGTCGCGTTCCATCTCTCCCCTCCCCAAACCCGTTGTTGATTATGCTTTATTCCACTCACACACATATACACATGGAGGCCCTCACCGTCGCCCTACGGCGGTATGCTTGCTCATTCAATGCTTTTGTTTTCGTCTACGGTTCTAATGGTTGGTGTTGGTTTGATCCACCCGTTGACCAAAAAAGTACGCCACTGTGTGAAGCTCATTTCCAGTGCCCCGGTTTACACGTTGGTATCGTTTTCCGTATTTTCTGTGGATGGGTTTATGGTAGAATTATTTATACACTTTCTTGAGGGGCACAGTATGTAGTTCGTGAGTGCAGGTGCACTGGAAAGATGCATGTTTTCCTTTTCTTGACTCGTTGCTACACGGTTCATGGTCTCTGGTTTATGTTATGTTTTAAAATATGCATGTAATGTTGATACTGTTCCCTTTATCAACCTGTTAATTGATGCCAGTTCATGCAATTAACTCGACAATGTAATAAAAATAAATACATCTTTCATCATGATAAATTCATTCCCGTACCCTAACTCAATATTGTTTTATATTTATTTATGCGTGTTAGTAAGATGTAAAACTTAAGCTTGTAATAGGTTTTAAATTTTATACATCCATCTTGCCTGTTCACTCGTTTTCATCGCTAAATAAATGAATATCAATTTTACCAACGGTACGAATGCATGCCATTATGGATTTGGAACAGTTGACAAGGCTAAGAATGAGTTAAGGAAGTTGTACATTAAATTAAGTAATTGGTACATTAAATGAAGTAATATGTGCTACGGGTTTGAAGGAATGTATAAAATGTTTTCATGTTTTAAAACATTTTTGTTAAAGGGGTTCACGATTAATAAACTATGTTTATCCATAATACCTACGTACATAACACTTCTTCTTCTTCTTCTTTGGCACAACAACCGTTGTCGGTCAAGGCCTGCCTGTACCCACTGGTGAAGTGAGCCTGGCTTTCTATGACTTATTGTTACCATAGCAGGATAATCAGTCCTACGTATGGGGGCACGTTCTATTCGGGGCTTGAACCCATGACGGGCATGTTGTTAAGTCGTACGAGTTGACGACTGTACCACCAGACCGGCTTAATATAACACTTATATATTACAAAACACATTTTAAAGAATCATATGAACGTAGCTTTTCTCAGAATCTCGTTTCACCTAAATGTATTCTAGATTTCGTGGTATCATTTGGTGATTTACTCGTGCTCTGAAACCTGTGACGCAATTAATGTGGCATTTGTGTCGTTTGCTACATGTGTTGATTCAAGCAGTTATCACACACGGTCAAAAACTGTCACCTTCGTCGTAAGTGTATCGGTCAAATAACTTTTGGCAGATAGACTTGGGAAATCAAATTGAATTGAATTGTGTTCTTAATTATTGAATGGCTGATTTCTTATCAAAAGAAGTTGGTTTTTAAGATTATTGATTTTTTTAATTTTTGATATATTATTTGACTTATTGGAAGTAAAAAGCCATGTAGCAGTTAAAGAAACAAATAGTTAAGGTCACCTCTATCATTACCCGCTTGGCAAATAACACCCAAAAAAGCTTTCTAAAAAAGCTTCAATGTGGGCTTTGTGGTTGCATATCAATATTTGTAATAGTTGTGGTTCCACGTTAAACGTAATTTTTCTGATGCCTTTTCAGCTTCCTGGATTAACGGAATCAGTAGAATTGCAAAATATTACTTCTGATAGGTCATCTTATACCTCTTCGTCACACTATCCATCTTCCATTACCTGCACTTCCTCCTGGTTCCGCGTGTACCAAGTATTACAAATTGCGTTTTTTTTTTCATCTCGGCCGCGGTTGAATTGAACCGAGGCCCACAAGGAAAAGCAGCAAAAGCAAGACAGTAGGCCGGTAAAAGCGAGACAGAAGGAGGAAAGCAATGAAACCTACGTCTTCACGTGTATTTCACTACACCAGAACGAACGCGTGAAGGAAGAAGTAAGAAAGGCAATCGAAGAATGTAAAAAAATGGGAGCATCACTTTAAAGTGCAAAATTGAAGGGTTATTGGAGGGTTGGGCGAGGGCGAGGCGGTAGTGTGCATATGGTGGCGTGGATGTATTTATACATCCACATAAATATTTTAGGGGATGAAATGCAGATGATGATGATGGGTTGGAAGCGGTTGGAAGTGTGTAACATGTATGTGTGCTCCATTTATTTGAGCTTTGTCTACTTTCGCTTCGTTCGTTTATCGGTGTGCGTCTTCTGGTTAAACTCTCTCTTTCTCTCTTTCTCTCTCTCTATCTCTCTCTCTCTCTCTCTCTATCTCTCTCTCTCTACCTGTTCGTTCCATCAAGAAAATACTTTTTTTGCAGAACAAGCGTTACCTCCACTCCGTTTGCTGGAGGTCGGCTTTCAAAAAGTGTGTTTAACATAGCGCATGCATTAAAAATGAGAAGCGCCAGTGCTGCTTCCTTCTGGGGCAGTGGTCGGCAAACCTTGTGTTGTTAAGTGCCAAAGTCTAGAAAAATACAAGTAGAATCCGTCGTTAAGAGTAAAATTTATAAACTATGATTAAACATTTTTTGATGGTTTTATGAAACACGGATTAGAGGGGAATAGAGCCGTCATTTGTGCAGTAGAGAGCCGCATGTGAATCGCGAACCGTTTTTTTTCTATCACTGTGCTGGGGGTGGAAGGATATAGAACATATTGGAGTGTGAAAAGGTGCTAAAACTATTAATTTATTTTCATTAAAAAAGGACCCTTTTGATGGGTTACAGAAAAGGTAGTATAAGTAAACAGAATTGTTCTTCTTAATTCGTTGTTATATAGACGTTGAATCTAATGCTTTTAGCATTCTAAAAGCGAACGCATACCATTTTTGCATTTCCATGATTCTGCCGCTGGCTCTGCTGTCTGTCTCGTTTTATTAGCGCCGATGCTTGTCTACCCACTCACGCAATTTTTGACGCCGGTATATCGCTCTCCTCCCCTCCATTCACCCCATCGCCCAAAGTCATTATCCGCTGCACGTCTAGACACCCCATCCACCCCTCGCTGCCGGCATAGCATGCTGCTGCTGTGTCTGTGCTACCAAATATATGTTTGATTAACCAAACTCACTCTCCTTCCCTGTCTCTCTCACACACACACTCGTCTGGAGTATTCTCGCATGGTATCTCTCTTTTTCTATCGGGAGTTTTTGGAGTTTGCTTTCTCGTTCTCTCTCTCTCTCTCTCTCTCCCTCTATTCTATCATTCTCTCGTTTTTCCTCCGTTTTCTGGATGTAGCTGTTCTCTCTCTATATGTATCCCAGACAGGGTGTGCGCACGTTTGTATATTTGCTCTCTCGAGAACCATCCCCCTTTTCCATCATCGCCATCATCATGGTCATCATCATCCCCCGTGTTTGCATTGGCAACGGGAGCAAACTTTAGCGATGATGATGATGTGAGATGCGCGCCCACAGGCCTGTACGGCTGTAACTATCTTTGTGTGCATGTTTAGGCGAAGAATGATGGACAAATGATGATGATGATGATGATGATGATGATGATGGGGTTCGTCCTCTCTCTGTTGCTGGTGGCTAGCAGCAGTAACTCAAAAACCCGGCGCACCATCAGGCGGCAGTTTTGCATTGGATGTGTGAACGTGTAGAGCGAATCAACTGCCGTGTAGAGCGTGCTGCCAATCAACCCTTTTATCGTGTGTATGTGTGGTTCTTGCGTGCATTATTTCACAGTGCGCGTCTGTTCCAGAGGACCGCTTACCCAACACTGTAGTGTTGTGGAAAATGTGAAAAATTTAATGGTATGAAACAAGCGAGGCGCTGTCGATTTATTTATTTGGCAGAAATTTAGCTGTTTGCGGGTTCTCGGGCTGGTTGTCGTCTATCCCACACTGAAAGGGGTTGCTATGCTATCGTCGTTTTTCTTCTGTTTTGTGCAAATTCTACTCGCCCGTTGTCGTAGCGATGAAGCGATGAGGCCGTCCTGCTTACCCCTTCATCCAGACATAGAGCGTCCCGGTGTGTGAGTGAGACAGTAAGTTTGCGATTGTATATGTGTATGCGTGTTTATGTTTAGGATGACGGAACACGCGTGTGTGTGTGTATGAGATTGTTTCGTGTCTGTGCGAGGGAGCTGTTTGATGGTGGTGGAAATTGTGTAACAGTTATCGTTGTGTGTGTTAGGATGACTACACACACTGACAAGAGATCAGACAGAAAGTGAAAAACAAGCATAAAGAGCAACATAGAAAGCATCGTTGGAGCAAAACCTAAAAGGAGAGTCTGGAAATGACATCTTAGGGAGAGAAGCCGTGGTATGAAAAAAAGCGAAAACCATCCCTTAAGGTCATCAAATGAAAGTTTTCGAGAAGAAACCTCGGAGAGTATTTGTTTTGTTTCATGTGGGTGTGTGTGTTTTTTTGCATTTTGTTTTCAAGCGTGGAAACGTTTTTGATATCGCTTTGCACGAGCGTCAGCACAAATCAATGTGATAAGATATCATTGCAGTGATAAAAAAACAAACCATGTCGATAAATTGATTCCAAGTGCAAGTGAGAAACGCAACGCAATCGTGTAGCGCCGTAAATGCGTGCCACTTTTTTATGTTATTTTAAAGTGTTCACCTCCTGCGTGTGTGTTTATTTCGCTAATTGGCTACAGTTGTTGCGTGCTTAGCCTCCTGTCCGTGTCACTGTAAACCATGCACGTTTACTTACCCCATGTCGGCTGTGTGTACATTAATATAGTGAACACAAACACACAGGCTGGCATTATGGCACTTGTTCGTCTTTCGATTGCAGTAACCATAGGAATTCACCCTTGCGGGAGAAAAGCGGCTAAACTAGTATTACAGAACGAACAAGGGGAGAAGGGTGCGGGTGCGTTGTTGTGTTTTCGATTTCATTGCCTTCGCCAGTGTGTTGGTGTGTATTGGAATGCGTCTGTAAGTCTTAATCGGGGGCGTCAAACGTGGAAGCAGTGCATTCGTTATCCTCCTGTTCATCCACGCAGGAAGAGCGTCTGATTTATACCGGAAACACAAACGTGTGTCGTGCGAGACGTGTGTGTGGAAGTTGGTGTGAAGACAGGAAACGTCAAATTGTGCCGCCGGGTTCCGATCCCCATCCTCTCACTCGCTTTCGCTATTTGTCGTGGACGTGCAAAACCCGAACCACCGTATTGTACTGTATTTACCAACAACTGTCGTTGTTGTGTTGATGGTGTTAAGAGGCTGGTACTGTGATGATGCGATCTTGCATGATCTTACCAGTGGCTCAAGTGTAGGCAGGAAAGCAAATACGCGTTGTCGATCGCATGAAATGGCATTATGGTAATGAAGGTGTTTCAAGAAGGTGGAAGTTTTTGTTTTTAAGCTTAACGAGAAGAACGAGTGTGTGGGTGTGTATCGGTGTGGTGGCGCTTCGAGTTGTTACGGGTGGAGCGTGCAAGGAATGTATTGCATGATAATGAAGATGAAATTGTCGCTTGTGACGAAGAGTTGGATCAAAAATGTGACTTGAAATTGATTTGCAATGTATGTTGAATCGATTCTGTTCTTGTGATCAACCATCTTTTAGAAATGTGAAACGAAATTGAATCCTGCGATAGAAATTAATTAGATTAAAATAAAGCAAAATGTATCTATAATGATAGCCGGTCTCGTGGTACATTCGTCAACTCGTACGACTTAATAACATGTCCGTCATAGGTTCAAGCCCCAAATAGACCGTGCCGCCATACGTAGGACTGATTATCCTGCTATGGGGGATCAATAAGTCACTGAAAGCCAAGCTCATTTCACTAGTGGGTACAGGCAGGCCTTGACCGACAACGGTTGTTGAGCCAAAGAAGAAGATGAAGATCTATAACGATAAGATATATTTTCACGATTGTGATCCAAACATGTATAAAAATAATATGTACCATTTGTTATGAGCGTAGACTTTTAAAATTCAAACTGCAAGCTGTTTAAACTTTTTGATGATTGACATATTGATGATTTTAAATGGCTTAGTAAAATGCTAAATGAGTAATTTTTAATATCCGTTCCAACACCACGGCTTTTCTGAAATAATACACTAACATTTTTTTAAAAATAATCCAATTAAATATCCACCTTATTGTCATTGTAAAACATTTTCTTAGTTGGAGTTGGTCCAGTACAGCCTAAGCCACCAATGCCTAAGCCATGGGCATTCTCGAAAAATGTGTGTTATTCCGCTTGCCGTCGTGAGAACCCATTGAAATTTCCTGACTTTTATTTATTTTAAACGATCTTTCGAGTGCCCTCATGAAAAGGGAAGTTCAGGCTCCAGTTTAATGGAATTTGCTCGAATTCCCGATTATTCGTGCTCGAAAATGTCGATTCGGTAGTATCCCTGCTGTCAACGAGCAACGGATATGCTTCTGCAAGTCTGACAGCTGGGTAGAAATTATGCTTAGAAAGTACTCCTTAAAAAGTCCTAGTAGAAGAAACATTAATTCATGTTTTAATGTTTTGGACATGTTTTGGGCGGGAAACAAAGCATGACTCTTGTACAAATAATTTTCAAAAAAAATATATATGTATCTAGACGCAATTTTCTTTTCAAGCTAGGCGAAGAACATGCCAAACAATTCGTTGAAAATAAAAGCGCCAACCCTAACTTGCCTATGTCAGGTGCTGGAGGTTCTCGTCAGCGCTGCCAGGTTCAAATGTCTTATTACGAGGGCAAAAGCGCTAACGAATGCATCACATGCAATAGATTAGTATGTAAAAAATGTACTAAAAGAGTTTCGCACGTATGCGTTTCATGTGAGCCAGCTTCTGATGAAGCAATGTAATATTTTGTCCTGATGCCAAGAAACCTAAAGATAAAGTTTCATAGATCTACATTTTTATAAACATTTCTAAATATGTATACATAACGAATGGGACAAAATTGTCGTCCCATATGGCGGTTCTAGTAAGGTTGAAAAGTCTGGCGGTTCTAGTGTTAAGTTAATTGTCTCTTATCGCGCTTTAGCAGTTTTTTCTCCTTTTTATTTGCTTTTTAAAAATAGTTTAGTTTAGATCATGAGATATATTTTCTTCAATTATAAGATTTAGATATGTGTTATTTAGACTTGATGGCATATATCGAATTGAATAAATATTAAATAAACATTAAATAAACAATAAACATTCAACATTAGCAAACTCGGACAATTTCACTGACTTTATCATAACTGGTAAAATATTTTTTTCTTTTTTATTTTTATTTGGCAACACAAATACAATATTTTTCCTGAAATTTGAATGACATGGGTGGAGGGGAACATCGAAAAAATCTTTTATCTTAATATAAACTTAACAAACGGCCGCATGGCTCCGCCTGAAATAGTATTTATCTGACGAAATGCGTTGTTTTTTTTACTTATTTTCAAATAGTTCAGTGATTTACTAATGCGTTGACCTGACTGCTAAATATTTGCAATCATTTTAAGGCTTTCTATTTTTATTATGGAACGGGCTTGCTACAACGCCGCTAACACACATTACGAGCGAACCGTGATTATCGATAAATATGCAAACAATAATAAAAACACACATTGTCAAATTCCACAGCTACAATCGATAATTGTTTGCAGCAACGATCAGTTTGAATCGAAAGAGTTTCATGGCTCATATCAATTGCCCGGCGGTGGTGCAATACAAAGAAGAAAAAAACATTTCTCGGTTTTGTCCCGCACCTCCTTACCGGTTAGCCATAGAGTTAGCAATTCCATAAATCGATGAAGCGCGACACCTTCGTCAATACACCCTTGGGTGCTCTTACTTGGAGGAGGGTGCGTAGGTTTTTTCTCCTTCCGTGTGCCGTTGCTTCGTGTGAACGAGAAACGGGACGGCTCTATCGGGCGCGTCTACTACGGTGCAAGGTGCTGTGGAGCGAGATCACTACCCCCGTATGTCTGGCGGGTAAAGGCAGGTTTTTAACGTACACACGGAGCACCAGATTGGTACAATTCATTAACGAACCGGTGGCCCCCAATGCGCTTGAATGGTGTGGGTTTCTTTACCGTCGTGGTAGAGAATCAAGAGAAAGATAAATGGATCCCGTTTGTGTCGCGTGTGTGCGTTGTGCGCCTTGTCCAGCCACAGCTTCCATTGCTGGCAGGCAATTACATCAGCGAAGGCTTCCTTTTTTCTTGTTTCGTTTTTTCGCAGCCCAAGATGCACTAAGTCTGGCAAAATGCATGTGGTTTGGTCGTGCAGTAGTAAATGAGTCATTATAGCGATCGGTGCGCCCACATCTAAGGAAAGTGGATTTTTTAGGCCAGAGAGATTGAACGTGTTTCGAAATGATGACGGGTGGTGTGTGGGATACAAGCTTTCTTTTGAAAATTAATTTACTACTACTACAAACTTATACTGATATACGATGAAAATTTGTAGCTAAATCCACGTTGGTTCATTTGGGAGAGTAAATTTGGCCAAGTCACCCCGGGTCTTTTTAATAAACAGCTTAGACCATTGGAAGCTTTTGCGTAATATTTAATTATGTGATATTTTTTTTATTAAAAATGTCTCATATGCCATACGGCCGGTCCCTTCTGAATAACAAATAAACTGTCTAGTTTCTGATATTCTTATTTAAAATGGGGTCTCAAAGGGACTCAAACAACGGTTGAACAGTAATGTTTGTGTTATAAGATCATAAGCAGTGCTTGTTAATGGATCTGATTTCCTCATGACATATATCAACCTTTTCTTTCTTTCCTGTAATCATCGGGTAGGGGCATTACATGTACAGTGTTTTGCGTGTTTTAACTCTTCGTTGTCGCGGAATTTGCGGAAATGAAAAATAGAACGAACGACATTATTTTTACTTCTGTGTCAAACGCCCCAGAATCGAAATCGAGAATCTTCTCGTTCTAACATAATCATAATCAGAACAATGAGTTTAATTCATCTCCAGCTTTGTTTCTGATATTCATAGTGATACAGTCAAAGTTTCAATGAGCGAAGTTGGAAAGCTGGTTTTGTCTGAATGCAATCCGATGATTAAATATAATTTTAAAGTAAATCAATACAGAACATTCAAAATCTGACGAAGCTCATGTTCTTCCATATAGATTCCGCTTTCCTTGGCTCGGTAGCAGCTGATTTTCCTCTGGGGAAAATATTTGAATGGCCAGAAGCTACTATTCCGTAAGACCACCAAGGATCAGCAAGGATTGCCCAAAAGCCAATCAAAACCTTGAGCGCAAAAAAACAGCACGCTTATTCGTAAAAGAGGTTTCCAGCTCGTTGATACAGATCTACAAGTGGGTTGTCGATTTGATGGCATTGAATTAATCGACATCTTCAAAACCTTATTCGGGCTGAAGAATATTACCCACTGAAAAATTACAACTATGATGAAATTTGTTTTATTTTTGGAAAAAAAATCCATTAACGGAACAACGGAACACTAAACCAATCGATAACTTTTTCAATAACGACAACGATAGTGAACTAAAAATATATTCTTGATACTAACAATGACAAAATTGTTCGTATGTAGCCCTTTTTATCAACACATTTGCGACCTGGAATCAATTATTTAAATTTTCAAACGTTTTTGAAAGAGCCTCCCGAATAACATATTACAAGTAAGTTTATGGAACGGAATAAACTCGCATTGAGGAGTTCCACAATATTTTGATGTGAATGGCACAGGTTAAAAGAATTTCAAAACAGTTGTGAGGAAAAATGTGCGGATTCGAAAAATTAGCAGGATAGATCTCTTTAGCAATTCCAAATTAAAACATAACAATATTTTGCACTAAAGACAAAGCAGTTATTCAAATATCAAATATCATATAGTGTTTTTCTCCTATTTTTAGTTGGTTTCGAGTTTTCTAGCCGTTCATACCATAGTTTAAAACAATAGTTTTTGTTCTATATCTGTAAGAATTGGGACAGAATATTATTGCCCCAAGAAGAAGTGAACGAATGTAAAGGGGGTAACTCGGAGTGCGGAAGACAGTCGTTGATCAGATCGCGATAAAGAAACACCGCATCGAACAAATCTGATATCATCTCTCTTTCTCTCTCTCTCTCTCTCTCTCTCTCTCTCTCTCTCTCTCTCTCTCTCTCTCTCTCTCTCTCTCTCTTGAGGTGGATGTCATATGTCCTTCAGTCGTTTTTCGGTCTTCATACGGTTTCATTCTATCTCTGCTTTCATTTTTACATATAACTGAGTATGCTTTTTCATTATTAACACTATCAATATTCAATAAATCTATAAGTTGTTTTCGTATTGGCGCGGATTTGTTAATCTGGCGCGGAACATATACCATTACATGTGCCGTCGCATGTACTTTTAGTCTACTTACCCTCCCTAAAACATGCTGAAGTGTATGTTCTGTTACATTGTTAAACTCACTGAAAAGAGTTTCAAAATACATGATCAATTCTAATAGTTATTTCGTTCACACCTTCATGGAATTGGTTGCTTTGACTTACAGAACATTTGAATGAAATATAAAATTAGCAAAAATAAAGGCTTTGATAAAAAAACATAATGTACATGCCTCTTTAATTTATCGTGAGCAGTTCCCTTAATACATTTGGTTTTATCATTCTATTGCGGTCAGTTACCCTCTCCGTCGATGCACACGACCAACATCATCGTTTTTTTGCGTTGGATTGTGTATTGCACTGTGATTGATGACTTAATCGTAGCGTTTACGACCGTTTTGTGGCCTTCAATTGGCTTATCTGCTGTTCACCTGTAATTCCGGCAGTGTTTTTTTTTGCGTATGAGTGAGATGGAATAAAAAAATCCCCAGGCTTGTTAAATAGTTTAGTGTTTTGATTGCATTAAATTAGAAAGAATAATGTGCTGAATATGGTAAAGGCGTAGTTATTTGTAATATATTTGTGAAATAAAAATTGGTAGATTTTTATTTTATTCAAAATTTTGGGCTAGGACATAATGCCAAACCTTTAACTAAATGAGTTGTAATATTTTAAATTCATTAATCGCTTTGGAGTCAGTAGCATTGTACTGACAATAATTCTAACGTTGTGTTCCCTTATTTATTTTTACAGAAATGCTTCGGCGATCGGAGAAAATGGAGTTGCGCTAAAGAAAGGTCTTCCACACGTCATATGCTGTCGATTGTGGCGCTGGCCTGATTTGAATGTAAGACAAACTCGAAAGCCTGGTCAACTGTTTTCTTACTGGTTTGTTTCAACTGTTTCTTCCCATAGAGCCATACCGAATTGAAACCGCTCGACGTATGCGAATACGCATATCATCTTAAAAAGGACGAGGTGTGCATTAATCCATATCACTACGCACGCAACGAAAGCCATTCACAGCACTCGCAGCAACAACAGTCACCGCAGCAGCAACAGTCATCACAGCAGCTGCAGCAACCGCTGACCATCTTGGTTCCGAAGAACCTATCAAACTCTCAGGGAGAAAACTCCGTTACCTACACCTTGGACGATCTTAGTAATACCGTACCAGTCAACACACAGTACAATGCATTAAAGTATGTATGAGCAGGGCGTGTAGCACAGTGTAGCAATATGTGGTTACATTTTTCTCTACAATCTTTTTCTCTGTTACCCTTCCAGTGATAACTATGTAACCAGCCCTCAACCATCGCAAGTAACGTCACGCCAGCTACAACAGCAGCAACTACAGCCCAATCAACTGCATCAGCAACTTCAACAGCAGCAGCAGCAGCAGCAACTTTCTTCCCCGTGCTACATGGAGGCAACACTGGGCCAACAGATACCGACCAACACGACGATTATGGACTCGGTCAGCGTCGGTGTGCCGAACATACCGAATACCGAGACGCCACCACCCGGCTACATGTCAGAGGATGGTGATCCACTCGACCAGAATGACAATATGAGTGAGTCATTGTTGGTATCCGCGTTCTTTATTGAATCTCTTTTTCCAATGCAGTGCGGGATAAACATAATCTTCAAAGATCGTTTACGCTTGATAGAAAGTTTCAATGTTCCACTATAAGGCGACCCTGCTAAGAGGAGAAGTGGAAGCGTAGCCGAACATAGAACAAAAAGTGGCATAAGATGGCAAGCAAATTTTGTTGTCACTTTTTTTTTACTATTTACGCGTTGTTTTATTTTATGTTTCGAATTCAATTTTGTAATTATTGTTTTTATTTTTTGTCTCTCACTATCATCATGATTGCTTCACGCATCTAGCCGATTTGTCGCGCATGTCGCCATCGGAGATGGATACACAGCCGGTGATGTACCATGAGCCGACATTCTGGTGCTCGATCAGCTATTACGAACTGAACCTGCGCGTCGGTGAAACGTTTCATGCCTCCCAACCTTCGATCACAGTCGACGGCTTTACGGATCCTTCCAATTCGGAAAGGTAAGCATTTCATAGTGTCAAATATGATTGAATGTCTATTTATTGTATCCCTTATTTTCTTTGCTATTTTGTTTAAAGATTCTGTCTTGGCCTGCTGTCGAATGTGAACCGGAATGAGGTGGTGGAACAGACTCGACGTCACATCGGCAAGGGTGTCCGGCTGTACTACATTGGCGGTGAGGTATTTGCCGAATGTTTGAGCGACTCGAGCATCTTCGTGCAGAGCCCGAACTGTAATCAGCGGTACGGGTGGCATCCTGCAACGGTGTGTAAAATACCACCGGGTATGTGTCGATGAAAGAGGGGAAAATATGATTTCGTTGTTAATTTTGTTAACATTTTCTTGTTCATGCTTCATCCGCAGGATGCAATTTAAAAATCTTTAACAATCAGGAATTTGCTACCCTACTGTCCCAGTCCGTATCGATGGGCTTTGAAGCCGTTTATCAGCTGACCCGGATGTGCACAATCCGGATGTCCTTCGTGAAGGGTTGGGGAGCAGAATATCGGTAAACTTAAATGAAATGTCTAGATTGGAAATTGACAAAACATTTTAACTAATGTACTAACACTTATGTACGCATTTCTTGCAGCCGACAAACCGTTACCTCTACGCCCTGCTGGATAGAGCTGCATTTAAACGGTCCCCTGCAGTGGCTGGACCGAGTACTCACCCAGATGGGCTCACCACGTTTGCCATGTAGTTCTATGTCCTAAACACTGCTACCTTGTGTCCTATAACTAAAGCGCCGTGGATCTCGCTCCAGAGCACTCGAACGCAGTGTGCGCGGAGTGTAAGGACTACTACCCCGTTTGTCTACCTCCGCCGGATAATGTTTTTCGCTCCTGGTCCTAATGTTCTCTGTCAGAAGCAGGATGTTATAGATTAAGTTTTCCTAACGGAAATTTCATTCAACCCTCTACCATTGCAACCAGTACCCGCCTACAGACATTGTGTACATATTGCTTTTGATTACGTTCAGGTTCAGTGCTGTATTTTTGTGGAGGGAGGATATTCTTGGAAGCCTTTTCTTTTATTTTAAAATCGACAAGTGCTTTTCGTATGGTGCATTGACCATTCAGAACGGTTTAACTCAGTTGATGAAGTTTATCTTTTTGTTTTTTATTGTTCTATGTTCATAAAGAGTGTTTGCTTAAGTTTCATGATACTAATGATCAAAGCGCGTATGCGAATGCTCCAACCGAAAGTAAAATGAAGCGGAGTAAGCGATATAAAACCATCTTATTGTTTTAAGTCAACAATTTGTTCCTTATCGTGTGAAAAAGATTGTGTAGCGTAATGTTTTGGCTGGTACACTATCGTAGTTTGCTAGTGATGGGAAGGTGTATTGCATTAACCAACATATTACGCTATGCTAGGGATGTTCTAGATTGTTTAGTTAAGTTTTTGCTTAGTTTGGTTTGTTTAATTACCCGTATTCTTTTAGCTCTGCATACTAATACTGCGTGTGACAGTGTGGTTTGATATTGAGTGGCAGTGATTTTTAGGAACGTTTGGATTAAGAGAATGTACCAAGTATGTGGTAGTGTCAGAGTGAGGTGAAACGATGAGGAAAAATCAATCAATCATCAGCTGGAATGGTACGGACGCAACATTACGAACTGAACGAACGATGTAAAAAAGGGATGGAAAGGATACTATTCGATGTGTGCTCGAGAGAGCTTGCGTCATAGACGAAGGGTGACTTGAAGCGGATTGCAAGATCATAGACACTTTGTATACGTGTGTTAGTTTGTATGTATCGTTGAAAGGGAACCGGCAATGGGATCTGTTTTTGGAGCAGCAATGGTGGATGCTAGACGCTTCCCATGGCGAGGTGAGTCATGAATGTAATTGTGCCGGGCATGCAGGAGTATGTAGCAACAAGCAATGTACAACAGAAGACAGATTTATTTTTGACACTTTAATGCACAAAAAGAAGAGACATACAATTTCGGAAACAACAAGTTTAAACAAAACTCAAAAAAGTAATATCTACAGTAAGTATCTCTGGAAGAGAAAAAAAAACATGTAAGAAAGACTACAACTGTGTTGGAAATTGGCACAAACGAGTGCATAATTCGTTTTAAAATACATTAACTGTACAGAAAGACGATAACGTAGTTGTTGGTAAGGTTGGTCGATAAAATGTTTGAAAGATGGGACGTTTTGTAGCGCAAACCGAGCTAGTTACAGTGATTGTCCTATACACGAATTGGGCACGATTTCGTTCGTTAGTTTTGTTTTATTCTTTAGTTGGACTCATAATTCAGACAATTTTTAACGCTTACCTTATCGTTTAAAGGTTGGAAGAGTTGGTGAAGTTTGTTCAGAAGAAAAATCATACAATTCTTTAGCAACAGTCGCGCTCATCCTTGGGCATATTTGCCTTTGATGAGTTCAATTGCAATGAGTGGCAATTCTGATTACATCGACATGATGTCAGACAACAGAGTGTAGCGGCGCACTTGGTGATTAATTTTAAAAGGCTAGAGACTGGACCTGAATGCATAACGTCAAGCTCAATGTATGAACAGAGTATGTGATGATGATGTTATTCGTAAACGATTTGTCTTCAAACACCTTCCGAAGAGATAATTTTGCCTTTTTTTCGTTTCGGTTTCATCTGTATCAGGATGGAATCTGTCTGTAGAACGTTAAACACAAACAGGAGAGCAGATACAACTTGTAAATGAAACCAACCAATCCATTATTAGTAGCGATTTGTTAGGTTGAGCTTGTGGAATCAATAAAATCTGAACCAAACTGAGAATCAAACGAGTTTTAGTAAGGTAATGGTTTATTCTGAAGTGTGAAGTGCGAAATGAAACGAATCATCCGAATAAGGTGTACGCTTCAAGCTTCGGGAGAACAACAAGTACAGTTTTTTTTACATAAGAAGCAGAAAGCGGCTCTAAAAGGTATGTAAAATAGAATCCTGTATGTAGATCCTTATCTGCTCGTCTCCCAGTCTATGTAGAAACTCCTTATTCGTCCTCCAATGGCGTTTTGTTCTGAGAAAATACTCGGGCTTAGTTCATTTGCACTTTGTAGAAACGAGGAAACATGTTAGTTGTTTGATTTGTAGTTCCTTGTATCTTATTGTCTTATTGCCCAATTTTCCTTCATTGGTTCGCTCCTTCCCGACTGTGAAGCTGAACCTTCGTTAGCCTCGTCAACCCCGTACTGTATACCTTCACGTACCCTTCGTACTCACATTGCGTATTGGCGTATTTTAATCGAGCTCCTGAAATATTTTCAAGCGTGTAAAACAAATCATCGGGAACCATCTTCTATGAGTCAACCCAGATCCTGGCATACGCTGATGATTGGTCTGCGGCTCTCCTATGTAGCAGAAGCCTACCAAGGGATCGAGCAGGCGGCAGAGAACCTCGGACTGCAGATAAACGAGGCGAAACTGATGGTGGCAACATCAGCGGGCCTACCAATACATAATCCAAACCTACGTAGGCGTAACGTACAGATAAGTGAACGCACTTTTGAAGTCGTCCCACAATTCACCTATCTCGGGTCAAAGGTCAGCAACGACAATAGCATGGTAGCTGAGCTGTGTGCAAGGATGCTGGCTGCCAACCGGTCATTCTACAGCCTGAAAAATCAGCTCACCTCAAAGAACCGGTCGCGACGGACGAAGCTGGGACTATATAGTACCTATATACACTGGTGGACATAAAAATAGGAACTTTTTTCTGGGACCGAAAGACATAGTTCTTGTCAGAAATATTTGGTAGCCCTGAAAAGGACTGTTTAAGTGGTTGTTGGGAGGAGGTGTTGCGGTATTCCACAGAGCGAAAACACATTCTAACGGTCAATGTGGTGACCGTTATTCGCTATCACTTCCTGACAGCGTTTGGCCATATCGCCGATGAGATTACGGCATTCGCTTCTGTCTATGCGTTCCCATATAACCTTGCAGCGTGTCCATAGATCATCGGCTGAACGTGCAGGCTGGTTCTTAAGCTGACGCTTGAGAGTTGACCACAGATTTTCAATCGGGTTTAGGTCAGGACTCAACGCAGGCCACGGTAGAACTTGCACATCCTGGTTTGCCAAATAACATTTAACTGTTCGCGATGTGTGCTTAGAGTCGTTATCATGCTGAAAGATGTAATGCTCTTCGTCTCCGAATTTTTGTCGGGCGTATGGCAACATCTTACGACTAAGTATTTTTCTATACCCTTCCGAGTTCAGTGTCCCGTTGATACGGAACAAAGGACCCGGGCCGTGCCAGGAGAAGCAACCCCACACCATTACGTTGCCGCCTCCGTGACTTCGGGTTTTTATTGTATTTTTCGGATGATACGCCTGATTAGGAAGGCGCCAGACGTATTTAATGCCGTCCGAGCCATCCAGATTGATTCTGGACTCATCCGAAAAAATGATTTTGCTCCACCAAAAGATGGATGCAGCTAAATGTTCTTCGGCAAACCGAATGCGCGCTTCTACGTGGTGCGGCAGCAGCTTACGAACCTTCCGCGGTCTCCGGGCACAGAACCCAGCGGTGTGTAAACGGCGAGACACCGTTTTCGCCGAAACTTGCAAACCAAGCTCCTGCTTGATTTGAGCGCAAGTTTTGAAAGGATCCGCCCTGATCATCTCAACAATCTGCGCGTCAACGTCGGCCGTTGTTTTTCGCGGACGACCTGTCGATTTACCCGTAGCCTCGCTACGAATGGCGTTGTCCACAAACGTCCGCGAACGGCCGAACGCCTTGCAGATTGTCTTGATCGGCACGTTCTCACGATATAGCCCCTGAATGTGTTTTCGCTCCTCTGGTGTGCAGTGCTTTCCGCGACCCATGATGATTTTGTGGAATTTTTAAATAGCAACACGGTTTGGCTCTCCTTTTATACTGCCGCAAAACGCTGCCGGCACTTAAAACTCAGATAAGTAACGCACCAAAAATGAGAGTATAAAAGGCAAAAATCGGCTATTGCAAATTCAGTACGCCTCCAACTATTGGCGATGACACACCTAGTGGACGCAAAAAAAACACACAAATTTTTTTCCTATTTTTATGTCCACCAGTGTAGTTCCGGTACTCACATACGCCTATGAGACATGGACACTGTTCAAATCTGACGAAACCCTCTTAGCCGCGTTCGAGAGGAAGATGCTCAGAAGGATTATTGGCTCGGTGACCTCACCGTCGTATAACGTATCAAGCTCGCCAGGCTCCGGTGTTGTACGCATGGAAACTGACGACACGACGCACGAGACTGTGAGCGGTTTTGAACACTCCTGAGGCAGGCCAAGAATGCAAAGCAGTTGTAGCACCGGATAAGTATGTACAAAACATGAACAATGTTCGGAGACTCCAACTTTCATTTATACGCTCAAGATGTTATAATGTGGCTGATTAGTCCTTCCAAAGAATGTATACACAGTCTTTACGAATTAGTGCCCTCCAGTGGTATTCGCATAAGGTACCAGGCATCCAGAGGAAGATGCTCAGAAGGATACTTGGCCCCGTATGTGTGGAAGGACAATGGAGGAGCCGATATAATGACGAGCTATACGAGATGTACGGCGACCTCACTGTCGTACAGTGTATTAAGCTCGCCAGGCTCCGGTGGGCTGGCCATGTTGTACGCATGGAAACGGACGACCCAGCCCGTAAAGTCTTTTTAGGCCGTCCACAAAGACAGAGGAGCCGTGGTAGGCCCAAATTGAGGTGGCAAGATGGCGTGGAGGCGTCCGCCATTAAGGCCGGGATAACGGACTGGCAGACGAAGGCGCGAGACCGTGAGCGGTTTCGAACACTCCTGAGGCAGGCCAAGACCGCAAAGCGGTTGTAGCGCCGGATAAGTAAGTAAGTAAGTAAGTACCAGGCATCTCCATGCATGTTCCACACAACGTACCAGGCACCTCCATATCATCACAATTATATAGTTATGGCAGTTCAAAATAGTGTACAAAGTGTAAATATGTAGTTATTTAAGAATTGAGTGCTTTCTGCTACATCCACATCATTAGAGTGTTACAGGATATTTAACATTGAAAGAATAATCATCATGGTAATCAATTCTATAAAAGAGACATTTGAACACTTAAACACATGTGCAGTAAACGCTCTCTAATCTAAGACCCCTCCATTTTGAAACAAACCTTTTTTTTTTGAACATTTTTGGTAGTCCCTTCGTTTTCAGTGCATTTTTGCACGTGCCCCCATATGTAGGACTAACTATCCTGCTTAATGGCGGATGCCTCCACGCCATCTTGTCACCTCAAATTTGGGCTTTATGGTGGACGGCCTAAAAAGACTTTACGGGCTGGGTCGTCCGTTTCCATGCGTACAACATGGCCAGCCCACCGGAGCCTGGCGAGCTTGATACGCTGTACAACAGTGAGGTCGCCGTACATCTCGTATAGCTCGTCATTATAGCGGTTCCTCCATTGTCCTTCCACACATACGGGGCCAAGTATCTTTCTGAGCATCTTCCTCTCGAACGCGGCTAAGAGGGTTCCGTCAGATTTGAACAGTGTCCATGTCTCATAGGTGTATGTGAGTACCGGAACTATATAGGTACTATATAGTCCCTGCTTCGTCCGTCGCGACCGGTTCTTTGAGGTGAGCTGATTTTTCAGGCTGTACAATGACCGGTTGGCAGCCAGAATCTTTGCACACAGCTCAGCTACCATGCTATTGTCGTTGCTGACCTTTGACCCGAGATAGGTGAATTGTGGGACGACTTCAAAAGTGCGTTCACTTATCTGTACGTTACGCCTACGTAGGTTTGGATTATGTATTGGTAGGCCCGCTGATGTTGCCACCATCAGTTTCGCCTCGTTTATCTGCAGTCCGAGGTTCTCTGCCGCCTGCTCGATCCCTTGGTAGGCTTCTGCTACATAGGAGAGCCGCAGACCAATGATGTCTATATCATCAGCGTATGTCAGGGTCTGGGTTGACTCATAGAAGATGGTTCCCGTAGTCTCCACCCTCGATTCGCGAATGGCCCTCTCTAGTTCCAGTTTGAATAGGAGACAGGCAAGCCCGTCCCCCTGACGTGGTGGTAGCAAAATGTCCTGAGAGTTTTCCATCCACCCTCACCTGGCAAGTGACGTTGGTCATAATCATTCTAAGTAGCTTTATCAGTTTGGCCGGAATTCCAAAAGAGTTTATAGCGTCATACAGTTTTACCCTGGCTATGTTATAATATGCGGCTTTGAAGTCTATGAAGAAATGGTATGTGTCGTGTCTGTATGCAGCCATCTTCTCCAAGATCTGCCGCATGGTGAAGATCTGATCAGTGGTTGATTTTCGGAATCCTCTTTGATAGTTTCCGACTATCTCTTCGATGTGAGGGACAAGAAGATCCTCAAGGATCAGGGAGAATATTTTATAGGCGGTATTCAACACCGTAATTCCCCTGTAGTTGTTGCAGTCCAACCTGTCTCCCTTCTTGTATACGGGGTAGATGATGCCGAGATTCCAATCACAAGGCATCGATTCGCTATCCCACACCTCAGTAACTATTTGATGAATTTCGTTTTCTAGTCGTGCACCTCCATTCTTGACCAGTTCAGCTGCTATTCCGTCGGTTCCGGGTGCCTTGTTATTTTTCAGCCGACGGATAGCCTTTCGTGTTTCTTCTATGCTAGGTGGCAGTAGCATGACACTATCTGCTAGTGGCGCTTCTAGCTGTTCGTTAAACTGGTCGTTGAGTAATTCATCAAAGTACTGAGCCCACCGCGAGAGGACCTCTGGCTGGTTACTGGCCAGATCTCCATCCTTGTTGCGACAGCAGGTCACCTTAGGTACAACGCTGTTTCGGTGACCTGCTATCGCTTGTGTTGTGTCTTTGGCTTGAATCAGGTACTTTATTAAAAACACTAATATACATCAGTACACATCATAAACAATACTGACAAGCACAATACACACTAAAATACTCGGCCATCCGTACCGTGCCCTGCCGAGAGCCCTGCTCGACCGGCTGCTCGCAACACCTGCTTGTCCGAACGCACAACACACACTAAGCGGCCCGCGCTTAGTGTGCGTACGACAGTGTGCGTGACACACTGTCGTCCCCTGGACATTGACCAGTGGTAGCACAACTACCACGGCAAGTCCAGGGGTCGGCACGGCTGCCCACAACAGCTTGGTAAAACTTTCGTGTTGGTCCGTACGCCTCTCTGGTTTGCTCGAGTTCCCGCATGTTTTGCTCTTCCAAAGCATGCTTCTTGGAGCGGTGAACTCGTTTCTCTTCGCGTTTGAGCCGTGAATATTCCTCTGCGCATGCCCGCGTTCTATGCCGTTGCTGCATTGCTCGGTATGCAGTATTCTTACGTTCGGTCACTTGTCTGCAATCATCGTCGAACCATCCAGATTTGGTGTTGGCACGGGGGAGGGCGATTCTACAACGCATCACTAGGCCAACCAAGTAGTGATCGAAATCGATATTGGCTCCTCGATATGTTCTGACATTTAACAGACTCGACTGTTGTCGGCGGCTTACTAACACGTGGTCGATCTGGCTGAGGGTTACTCCGGATGCGCCCACGTAATTTTGTGGATGTCCCTTCGCGCAAATTTGGTACTTCCAACAACCAGATTGTTCGCTGCGGCGATTTGGACCAATCTACTACCATTATCGTTACTGTGACAGCCAGTGTATTGGCGGTACATTGGCTCCCTGCCGACTTTTGCGTTGAAGTCCCCCAGGATGATTATGAGGTCATGCCTGAGGCGAGTAAATATAGTTCTAGCGAGGCGGCCGTAAAACAGGTCCTTTTTCTCTTCCTCTTTCTCTACGGTAAGGGTGTGAACGTTTATGAAGCTTATGTTAAAGAATTTGCCTCGCATGCGCAGGGTGCATAGCCTATCGTTTATATCCTTGAAATCCATGAATGCGGATTTCAACCAGGTTTCAGCCGTCAAATTTACAAAAAATCTATCTTGGGGCTAATTTGTTTTTCAAATTAACCCTAAGATAACCACCAAAGTAATATTCCAGAAAGTAGCATTTTTATGCTACTTTATGTGATAAATACCACAAATCTGCACCAATCATTCGAAAAATAGAAAAACACCATCATTCCATCAACAGAAATACCTGAAGCTTTAGCTAGATACTTTTATGATACATCTGCAACACACAATTTTCCATCCCAATTTCAAAGCCATACATTCATCTCTGAGTCCAGACCCCTTCCACCCATTCACGCTTCCGACCAAATTTACAATACTCTTTTTTCGCTTGATGAGCTTGATTGGACTCTTAATAAATGCCGTGGCATGTCTTGAGGCCCGGACAACATTGGTTATCTAATGCTTCAAAATCTCTCTTACCAGTCCAAAACAGTCCTTCTTTAGATTTACTATAATATTTGGTGTTCCGGGAACGTACCGGATGACTTCACGATTCCCATTCCAAAACCCAATAAATCACCACATGCAATAGATTTCTCTCCTGAATTGCATTGGTAAAATCATGGAAAGAATGGTAAATAGAAAACTGAAGCAAGAATTAGAAGACCGCAACCTCCTTAGTACCAATCAACAAGCCATTAGAGGTGGGAAAGGTACTGAGACATATTTTGCCGAACTTAATTAACTTTTAGAAACCCACTATCCCAAAGGCCGCCACATTGGCCACCACCCGTCAAACACAACTTTAAATCATCAATAGTTGGCTGCTACAAAACTACTCTATGGCATCGAAATAGCCTCCCGGCAACGGAAAAATGTCCACAAACAAATTTCACCACTCTACCATACCGCCATCCGCTGTGCTACTGGGGCTTTCGTCACGAGCCCCATAGTATCACTTCTGTGTGAAAGCGGACTTCAACCCTTGGACCACATCATAATCGACAAGATAGTAGCAGCTGCAGGACGAATGATGGAGAAAACATCAAAGCCGATGCCCTTATCCAAAGGGCAAACGCCAATTTCACCACGCTAACACAACAAACACTCCCCTCAGTCACCATACTCATCCAAATCGGTAGTCGTCCCTGGTATTGCCGCTCACCACGAATAGACTGGACCATCAAAAATCAGCTTCGGGTTGGTTGCAATAGTGTCTTTGCTAACCGTCGTTTTGCTGCACTCTTTCACCAAAAATATGCAAATCGTCGTGACAAGGCTCGGTCAACAATTATTCTCCAGGATGCTCGGTCCCTGGCTGCAGCCTCCCATCCATGTAGACACCCGATCTACGACAGGTCTCGCTTCACTTGTTCACCACCGAGTTCGCTGTGCTCTAGTGATGGGTACTCCAGAGTGGAGTCATGGATCAACTTCGACTCCGCTGCGCAAAATATGAATCCGACTCCGGATCATAACCGGATTCGACTCCGGAGATCAATAAATCTGTATAAATCCGGATCTCGCTGGATCAGTCCGGATCACTCCAGATCAATCTGGATCAGTCTGGATGAGTCCGGATGTGTCCTGAGGGGTATGGATGAGTCTGAACTAGTCCGGTAGCGTCCGTGTGAATAGTTTAGGTTACTGCTGCAACTGCTAATTCTCAAAATGACTGTTCACTATTGTTCAGACAATTATTGATGAGTTCTTTCACTATCAAGTACGATATCGAATATGTACGATACAGTATGACAGTTTTCTTTGTTATTTGTAAGTGAAATAACATTACTGTTTTTGCATTGCCAACCTAAACTACTCACCCGGACTCGACAAGACTCGTTTGGACGCTTCCAGACCCATCCTGACTGATCCGCAATGATCCGCAATGATCCGGACTGATCCGGATTCGGCGTCGATGAGTTCTGAACTGGGGATCCTGGCATCGTCATGACATGCCTCAGCCATCGTATCCTGCCAGCCTTCGCCACCGTCAGGATGCTCGGTTCGCCGTACACCTGAACAAGCTCTTCATCCTTCTCCTCCACGCTCCATGCTCGAACACACCGCCAAAGATGGTCCGGAGGATACGTGGCTCAAACACGCCCAGAGCGTTTGCATCCTCCTTTCGGAACATTCCAAGACTCATGTCCATAGAGGACAACGAGCGAAGTAACGACAGTCCCAAGATAACAGAGCTCCTTTACTACCTCGAGATGGTCGCCGTCAACTAATACAGTGCTTCCTAGTTGGGTCTTATGATGGGCTAAGCCTCCGACAAGCAGGTACTTCGTCGCATTGATTTTCAATCCAATCCCAATCTTACTGCTTCGCGTTGGAATCGACTGTACGCCTCACACACCTTTGCTGTTGTCTTGTCAATCTGCCTGACTCTTCAAAACGGCGCTTCTTGGCCTGGAAGAGCAGGGTGTGCTGTGGACAGTCTATGTTAACCTTCAAGAGCATTCATCGGATCGGATCCACCTCCGTATCAACGAAGTATTGCTACCATAAGGCGAAAGATCTTAAAAAAAACATTTTTTTTCGCTAAAACTGCGGAACAATTAATGAAAATTGAAGGTAAAACTTAAAAACATACCTTTACGCATGTGTTCGTCCGCCATGTCTATAATTTCGGATAACTGACGGAAGATTCGCAAGATTGTAGATTTGTATTTGCAAGTAAGCTTAAATAGTTAGCTTTCAAGCGATGTTTATAGTGAGGACAAGGTCGTCTGACCTCATGGAATGGATCTCCAGGTATCGAAAAGGGGATCCGGCTTATTGTCCAAGTTAGACATTGTGAATTAGGTGTGGATTATGTGATAGAGCAAATGCAATAATTGCAATTAAATTGACACAAAAGGCATTTCATTCGAGCAGGCCTCCTACCCTTCATTCACCTCTCCAAATCATTCCAAACGAAAACTATTAAAAATATAATTATAATTTGTGTACTGATTGAAAAAAATATATTAAAAAAGATATGGACGGCATAGCAGTTGAAAAGAAGTTAAAAGTGCGAGGCAAAACAAAATAACTGTGCAACTTTGAAAAATCGGTTGAATTCTTTCAGAAAAATCAGTCATTCCAAGCGGCTGCGGATCGCAAAAGTTGATGTTTTTCATCGTCCGTATGTTTTAACCAATCGATTAACAATTCCTTTAACAAAAAAGAGTTCCTAAGTGGAGAATAGGGTTCTAAGTGCAATTTAGTATTCTTCGAATAAATAAATACAAAGTAAGTAAGTAAAAAAGTATGCAACAGTGATGTGCGTTCCGAAGCAAACCTTATAGACACTGAGCCTGTTTTCAATGAACAGATCCCTTTCCTTCTTTTTCAAAAAGCTCCTAGAACTGTTCCTCATTTTAGAATATGTTGCAATACTCCCATGAGGTTGAACTTCTCCGAACTTACTCCGGTTGAACTTAAGCTTTCAAAATTATTTGACTTGTTCGAGTATGGTGGATCTTCGCTCCTCTTCTAGAGACTGTGGTGATCAGCGCCATCTACACATCAGATGCCGCAATCTCAACGTCGCTGTCATATTCACCACCTTAAGTGGACATCACCTTGTGGTATAGAGTAAGTTGAGTTGACAGATGTTAGATCAGTTTAGTGCAGGACGAACGAGGAAGCAGCGATCGGATGCGCCGATCGCTCGTTCACTTCTCTCGCAACCATCCGCCGATTCGGATCGATTAATACATTGTTAATCAGTTGTGAATAATAAAGATAAGCTCCGACTAAAAGCTTACATTGGTGACCCCGACGTGATCCCGAATCCGGCTACGCAAAATTGATTGCTGTAACAGCAACAATTAGTTTTTGGAACGATATATTCCGAAGTGACCGCACTGTCCACGCGAAACTATTCCCGCGAGTGAACTTAAAGGTTCACGAGTGAACAAGAACCACGCGAGTGAAAAAGTGCCGAGAGAAAGTGATAAAGAGAGCCGATCGCCGTCGCAGACACAGCTACACAGTCTCATCCGGACCGATCGTCATCGTTTTTTTCTACCGCACGGGCACGCAGCACCGTTACATCTCAAACGCCGAAATACACACGAACATCGTTTGGGCAGCTGTACGGCTCCACTACAACGAAGATCAGCGTTTGTGCTTGTAACTACGAGGCAGAGCTCTAATCGTGCCCCATCGCCCTTTACGGCCACGAGGAACGAATCCAGCCGTGCGCCGTCGTTTTATTCACGGTCACACGACAAACGTCCAGCCGTGTGCCGTTTCACGGGTACGAGATACCGGAACAAGCCTTCAACTTTCCGGCGTTCACAAAGGCCGTCAGTTGAGACACCCGCCATCGCTCCTGTTACCACGAGGCTCAGCCAACGCCATCGCTCCTGTTACCACGAGGCTCAGCCAACGCCATCGCTACTGTTACCACGAGGCCCAGCCAACGCCATCGCTATTTCGACCACGAGGTTCAGCCTGACGCCATCGCTATTGAAGCCGGACGGGCTAAGAAGAACCAGATTGTTAGCAGCCGGGCGAGTGATTTCCAGCAACATCATCGGATTACGGTGAACTAACCGCACAGGAGTGTTCTACTGGTGAGCGCGTTCCATATTATTATTATTTTTTTTTATTAGTTAAAAAGTTTTAAATTGATTTCTGCTACGTAACACATACATCCATATATAAAAACTACATAACATTTGCATACAGATATATTACATATATTACACTTACATACACTATATACTATATATTATATAATACACTTATATATATTACACAATATTGGCACGCGTGAAAGAAAGGAAGAGAAAGGCATACGTCTCATTTTGTTCTATTTAAAAAAAGTGAATCTATCGTTTTTTTTTTTTAAAGAAGTGAGGTGATTTTTGTTTTTTTTCTTCATACATACGTATTCATATTTTCATAGTATTAAATTTAGGATTCTTGTGCTTAAAAGTGTATCGAGTTTTCGAATAGTGAATTTTTTTATTACGCTAGTTTTTTTTTAAATAATTTTTCATTATTATTCTCATACGTATTATTGTCATCAATTATTATTATAACTATTATTATATGCGAAATCTAATTAATATTTTTCCTCATCGTTGCGAAGTGAACATAGTTAGTTAGAACAGGGAAACTTTTTACTAAAGTGTAAACCGCATAGTGATGTCGCTTAAGGCCGGGGAGGAAGAGCGCGTTGGAGAGCGCGTTGAAAAACCGTTGACACCATCGAGCCAACCACTTGCCGTAGAACGCGTTTCCACAAAATTGCCAAATTTTTGGGAGGAAGTGCCAGAGGTTTGGTTTGCCCAAGCCGAAGCGGAATTCGAGATATCGAATATCAAGCGAGAGCGAACTCAATATTCCTATTTAGTAGCTGCGCTCTCGTAGGAAGTATTGGCAAAAGTTCTGGATATCGTTAAAAATCCAGACCGAGAGAAACCGTATTCGCACCTTAAAGAAACCATTTTAAGACGGTTGACTTGTAGCGAAGAAGCACGGTTGTCTAATTTATTATACCATGTTGAGATGGGGGATAAATGTCCATCTGAATTTTACCGTCACATGCTACAAATTGCTGGTGACTCGACTGACCTTTCACTCACACTTGTACAAAAACTATGGAAATCAAGACTTCCAAAGTCAATCGAAGTTGCATTAGTGGCAGTAGACAGCAAAGACCACGCGGAACTAGTGAGAATAGCAGACAGATTGTGGGAGTGTACACAGTCTGGCGCAATATCAGAAGTAACCAGCGGACTAAACAGTTCACGCGGGTCGGTTACCGAAGAACTTCGTCGCGAAATTAGTGAGATTCGTGATTTAATTAAAAATTTGGGAAAAGATTCACACCAACCTCGACAATCACGATGGCGAAACCGAAGTGCTTCGAGAAACAGGAATAATCCTCGTCAAAAGACTCCATTGCGCCAAAGGAAACCATTTTGTTGGTACCATTATCGCTTTGGTAATGAAGCAAACAAGTGTGTTGAACCATGCAATTTTTCTTCATCGCGGGGGGCTTCCACAAATGATCAAAAAAACTAAGAGGCTCACGGGAAGTGGCGGACATCCCACGAGCAGTCAACAGCTCCTTTACTCGATTATTTGTCAAGGATGAAAAAACTTCACTTACATTTTTAGTGGACACAGGAGCAGACGTATCCGTCATTCCTCTTAGTTTGGCTGGAAAACCTCACAAACCTACGGATTTATTACTTCAGGCAGCCAATGGTAGCTCTATAGTAACCTACGGTACGAAGTTAATCCAAGTATGTTTAGGTTTTAAGAGAATTTTTAGCCACGTTTTTATTATAGCCTCAGTGAACCGCCCCATAATAGGCGCAGATTTTTTATTTAAAACAGGAATTTTGGTCGATATAAAGGGACGCAAGCTAATCGATCCTCTTACCCGTTTCACAACCAAAGGAGCTCTTGCAAATGTAGACACCCCTTCACCTAAACATTACCAAGTCGATGCAGGAGAGTTCGGAAAAATTTTACATCAGTTTCCCACATTAGTGGAACCTCCGGATTATAGGAAACCTGTAAGACATAATGTGTTTCATTATATAGAAACAAAAGGTCCATTACCTTTTGCTAAACCTCGTCGCCTAGATCAAAAAAAGCATAAAATTGCTCAGGCAGAGTTTCAGCAAATGGTTGATATGGGTATTTGCCGGCCGTCATCCTCACCAGCGTCATCGCCTTTGCACATGGTACCAAAGGGAGATCAGGATTGGAGGCCATGTGGCGACTATCGTCGTCTTAATGCGGTCACGACACCTGACCGATATCCCGTTCCTCACGTACAGGATTTTACCATGAATCTCTATGGTTGCACGATATTTTCAAAACTCGACATTGTGCGAGCCTACCATATGATTCCGATAGCCGAGGAAGACATACATAAAACCGCCATCACAACACCTTTCGGTTTGTATGAATTTCTTCGAATGCCATTTGGTTTAAGAAATGCTAGCCAAACATTTCAAAGATTTATGAACAGTCTGTTCAACGATTTTGATTTTGTTTTTGTTTATATCGACGATATACTAATCGCTAGTCCGTCGAAGGAAACGCATATGCAACATTTAAAAAAGGTTTTCAATCGTTTAGCTGAATTTGATATTAAAATAAAACCATCCAAATGCGAGTTGGGAGTATCTTCTATAGATTTCCTAAGTCATACCATTTCATCAGAAGGGATTAAACCCTGCAAAACAAAGATTGATGCAATACAAACATTTCCAACCCCAACGTCAGTAAAACAATTACAACGTTTTGTGGGAATGTCTAATTATTATCATCGGTTTTTGCCCAAGGTTTCTGGCATCCTCGCACCATTACACAAATTGGTAGCACAGAATACCAACAAAAAGACAAAAACTTTTAGTTGGACTGAGGAATGCGACAAAGCTTTTCAACAGGTCAAGGCCGATCTGGCGAACGCTACGATATTGTCGCATCCTAGGACAAACGCCAGTTTCTCGTTAACCACGGATGCATCTAATTTTGCGGTGGGTGCAGTTCTTCAGCAACACCATGAAGGATTTGATGAACCTTTAGCATTTTTTTCCAAGGTTATGTCCCCAGCCGAACAAAAATACTCTACGTTTGATAGAGAGCTACTCGCAATCGTTCTGAGTATTAAACATTTTCGATATTTTTTGGAAGGGAGATCGTTTACTATGTATACTGATCATAAACCTCTGACAACAGCGCTAATATCGAAAACTGAAAAATCTCCACGACAAAATCGACATCTCGATTTTATTTCACAATTTACTAGCGATATCCGCTACATCAAAGGTGATAGTAACGTCGTCGCAGATGCTCTATCACGCGTGGGGGAAACAAATTCTATTGACGACTTAAATTACAAATCATTTGCCGAACATCAAAGTTCAGATGAGCAAATAATTAATTTAACCAACAACCAGGCAAAACGTAATTCCTCGTACAAAATCAACAAGTTAAAGCTGGGGGATACAGAACTATTTTTTGAATCGTCCACAGGTAAAAACAGGTTGTATGTACCAACTCCATTACGGAAGAAAACATTTGAGGGCGTGCACAATGCCTCTCATCCTGGAATAAAGGCATCACGAAAATTAATGACCGACAGATATTTTTGGCCATCAATAAATAAAGATGTTGCAAACTGGACTCGTTCATGCATTGGTTGCCAGAAATCAAAGATTACACGGCACACAAAGTCTCCTTTCGAAAATTTCACAATACCCCAAGGGAGATTCGATCATATACATATGGATCTTGTAGGACCTCTTCCACCATCTGAAAACAAAACATATTTACTAACAATCGTAGATCGGTTTACGAGATGGCCAGAGTGTTATCCTCTATCGGACATCACAGCAACTACGATTGCCAAAGTTTTCGTAGAAGAATACGTTTCCCGTTTTGGCTGTCCATTAAGGATAACTACCGACAGGGGTAGACAATTCACATCACGATTGTTTGATGAGTTAACCAAATTATTAGGTACACACCACATCACAACAACAGCTTACCATCCGCAGGCCAATGGCATGGTAGAAAGGTTTCATCGCCATTTAAAGGAAGCTTTAAAAGTATGCCATGAATCACCGAAGTGGACTCTACGAATTCCATTGATACTGTTAGGTATTCGATTGTCATACAAGGAAGAATTAAAAGGTTCTCCCGCGGAGATGGTTTATGGACAAAATCTTAGATTGCCGTCCGAAGTTTTTTTACCATCTACCGGTGTAACCATTTGTGATACACCAGAATTCATCGCTAACCTAAAAAAAGCATTTCGGTCCGTGGAACCAACTAGTCCGAAACACAACAGCACCACAAACTATTATAAACCCAAGACCCTCGAAACATGCAAGAGAGTTTTTGTCAGAATAGACAAAGTAAGAACTGGTCTTCAGGCTCCCTATGAAGGACCATACCTGGTTATACGAAGATGTCGAAAATTTTATGTACTCAAAATAAAAGATAAAAATGAGTCAATTTCCATCGACCGTCTCAAACCCGCTTTCGAGTCTGAAGAAGCAATCAAACCACCTGAGATTTCCTCTCAACCGAAACGGCGCAAACACGTCCGATTTCAAACATAGATTGCCAGTCCGCTTACGCGTTTGACGGCAATAACTTAAGCGTGACTACGTCACTGGTGGGGGGTCATGTGGTGATCAGCGCCATCTACACATCAGATGCCGCAATCTCAACGTCGCTGTCATATTCACCACCTTAAGTGGACATCACCTTGTGGTATAGAGTAAGTTGAGTTGACAGATGTTAGATCAGTTTAGTGCAGGACGAACGAGGAAGCAGCGATCGGATGCGCCGATCGCTCGTTCACTTCTCTCGCAACCATCCGCCGATTCGGATCGATTAATACATTGTTAATCAGTTGTGAATAATAAAGATAAGCTCCGACTAAAAGCTTACATTGGTGACCCCGACGTGATCCCGAATCCGGCTACGCAAAATTGATTGCTGTAACAGCAACAATTAGTTTTTGGAACGATATATTCCGAAGTGACCGCACTGTCCACGCGAAACTATTCCCGCGAGTGAACTTAAAGGTTCACTAGTGAACAAGAACCACGCGAGTGAAAAAGTGCCGAGAGAAAGTGATAAAGAGAGCCGATCGCCGTCGCAGACACAGCTACACAGTCTCATCCGGACCGATCGTCATCGTTTTTTTCTACCGCACGGGCACGCAGCACCGTTACATCTCAAACGCCGAAATACACACGAACATCGTTTGGGCAGCTGTACGGCTCCACTACAACGAAGATCAGCGTTTGTGCTTGTAACTACGAGGCAGAGCTCTAATCGTGCCCCATCGCCCTTTACGGCCACGAGGAACGAATCCAGCCGTGCGCCGTCGTTTTATTCACGGTCACACGACAAACGTCCAGCCGTGTGCCGTTTCACGGGTACGAGATACCGGAACAAGCCTTCAACTTTCCGGCGTTCACAAAGGCCGTCAGTTGAGACACCCGCCATCGCTCCTGTTACCACGAGGCTCAGCCAACGCCATCGCTCCTGTTACCACGAGGCTCAGCCAACGCCATCGCTACTGTTACCACGAGGCCCAGCCAACGCCATCGCTATTTCGACCACGAGGTTCAGCCTGACGCCATCGCTATTGAAGCCGGACGGGCTAAGAAGAACCAGATTGTTAGCAGCCGGGCGAGTGATTTCCAGCAACATCATCGGATTACGGTGAACTAACCGCACAGGAGTGTTCTACTGGTGAGCGCGTTCCATATTATTATTATTTTTTTTTATTAGTTAAAAAGTTTTAAATTGATTTCTGCTACGTAACACATACATCCATATATAAAAACTACATAACATTTGCATACAGATATATTACATATATTACACTTACATACACTATATACTATATATTATATAATACACTTATATATATTACACAATATTGGCACGCGTGAAAGAAAGGAAGAGAAAGGCATACGTCTCATTTTGTTCTATTTAAAAAAAGTGAATCTATCGTTTTTTTTTTTTAAAGAAGTGAGGTGATTTTTGTTTTTTTTCTTCATACATACGTATTCATATTTTCATAGTATTAAATTTAGGATTCTTGTGCTTAAAAGTGTATCGAGTTTTCGAATAGTGAATTTTTTTATTACGCTAGTTTTTTTTTAAATAATTTTTCATTATTATTCTCATACGTATTATTGTCATCAATTATTATTATAACTATTATTATATGCGAAATCTAATTAATATTTTTCCTCATCGTTGCGAAGTGAACATAGTTAGTTAGAACAGGGAAACTTTTTACTAAAGTGTAAACCGCATAGTGATGTCGCTTAAGGCCGGGGAGGAAG
The DNA here is from genome assembly GCF_943734735.2 of Anopheles gambiae. Taxonomy (NCBI): domain Eukaryota; kingdom Metazoa; phylum Arthropoda; class Insecta; order Diptera; family Culicidae; genus Anopheles; species Anopheles gambiae. The sequence goes on along the minus strand of NC_064602.1, from coordinate 42,757,126 downwards.
AGCGCGTTGGAGAGCGCGTTGAAAAACCGTTGACACCATCGAGCCAACCACTTGCCGTAGAACGCGTTTCCACAAAATTGCCAAATTTTTGGGAGGAAGTGCCAGAGGTTTGGTTTGCCCAAGCCGAAGCGGAATTCGAGATATCGAATATCACGCGAGAGCGAACTCAATATTCCTATTTAGTAGCTGCGCTCTCGAAGGAAGTATTGGCAAAAGTTCTGGATATCGTTAAAAATCCAGACCGAGAGAAACCGTATTCGCACCTTAAAGAAACCATTTTAAGACGGTTGACTTGTAGCGAAGAAGCACGGTTGTCTAATTTATTATACCATGTTGAGATGGGGGATAAATGTCCATCTGAATTTTACCGTCACATGCTACAAATTGCTGGTGACTCGACTGACCTTTCACTCACACTTGTACAAAAACTATGGAAATCAAGACTTCCAAAGTCAATCGAAGTTGCATTAGTGGCAGTAGACAGCAAAGACCACGCGGAACTAGTGAGAATAGCAGACAGATTGTGGGAGTGTACACAGTCTGGCGCAATATCAGAAGTAACCAGCGGACTAAACAGTTCACGCGGGTCGGTTACCGAAGAACTTCGTCGCGAAATTAGTGAGATTCGTGATTTAATTAAAAATTTGGGAAAAGATTCACACCAACCTCGACAATCACGATGGCGAAACCGAAGTGCTTCGAGAAACAGGAATAATCCTCGTCAAAAGACTCCATTGCGCCAAAGGAAACCATTTTGTTGGTACCATTATCGCTTTGGTAATGAAGCAAACAAGTGTGTTGAACCATGCAATTTTTCTTCATCGCGGGGGGCTTCCACAAATGATCAAAAAAACTAAGAGGCTCACGGGAAGTGGCGGACATCCCACGAGCAGTCAACAGCTCCTTTACTCGATTATTTGTCAAGGATGAAAAAACTTCACTTACATTTTTAGTGGACACAGGAGCAGACGTATCCGTCATTCCTCTTAGTTTGGCTGGAAAACCTCACAAACCTACGGATTTATTACTTCAGGCAGCCAATGGTAGCTCTATAGTAACCTACGGTACGAAGTTAATCCAAGTATGTTTAGGTTTTAAGAGAATTTTTAGCCACGTTTTTATTATAGCCTCAGTGAACCGCCCCATAATAGGCGCAGATTTTTTATTTAAAACAGGAATTTTGGTCGATATAAAGGGACGCAAGCTAATCGATCCTCTTACCCGTTTCACAACCAAAGGAGCTCTTGCAAATGTAGACACCCCTTCACCTAAACATTACCAAGTCGATGCAGGAGAGTTCGGAAAAATTTTACATCAGTTTCCCACATTAGTGGAACCTCCGGATTATAGGAAACCTGTAAGACATAATGTGTTTCATTATATAGAAACAAAAGGTCCATTACCTTTTGCTAAACCTCGTCGCCTAGATCAAAAAAAGCATAAAATTGCTCAGGCAGAGTTTCAGCAAATGGTTGATATGGGTATTTGCCGGCCGTCATCCTCACCAGCGTCATCGCCTTTGCACATGGTACCAAAGGGAGATCAGGATTGGAGGCCATGTGGCGACTATCGTCGTCTTAATGCGGTCACGACACCTGACCGATATCCCGTTCCTCACGTACAGGATTTTACCATGAATCTCTATGGTTGCACGATATTTTCAAAACTCGACATTGTGCGAGCCTACCATATGATTCCGATAGCCGAGGAAGACATACATAAAACCGCCATCACAACACCTTTCGGTTTGTATGAATTTCTTCGAATGCCATTTGGTTTAAGAAATGCTAGCCAAACATTTCAAAGATTTATGAACAGTCTGTTCAACGATTTTGATTTTGTTTTTGTTTATATCGACGATATACTAATCGCTAGTCCGTCGAAGGAAACGCATATGCAACATTTAAAAAAGGTTTTCAATCGTTTAGCTGAATTTGATATTAAAATAAAACCATCCAAATGCGAGTTGGGAGTATCTTCTATAGATTTCCTAAGTCATACCATTTCATCAGAAGGGATTAAACCCTGCAAAACAAAGATTGATGCAATACAAACATTTCCAACCCCAACGTCAGTAAAACAATTACAACGTTTTGTGGGAATGTCTAATTATTATCATCGGTTTTTGCCCAAGGTTTCTGGCATCCTCGCACCATTACACAAATTGGTAGCACAGAATACCAACAAAAAGACAAAAACTTTTAGTTGGACTGAGGAATGCGACAAAGCTTTTCAACAGGTCAAGGCCGATCTGGCGAACGCTACGATATTGTCGCATCCTAGGACAAACGCCAGTTTCTCGTTAACCACGGATGCATCTAATTTTGCGGTGGGTGCAGTTCTTCAGCAACACCATGAAGGATTTGATGAACCTTTAGCATTTTTTTCCAAGGTTATGTCCCCAACCGAACAAAAATACTCTACGTTTGATAGAGAGCTACTCGCAATCGTTCTGAGTATTAAACATTTTCGATATTTTTTGGAAGGGAGATCGTTTACTATTTATACTGATCATAAACCTCTGACAACAGCGCTAATATCGAAAACTGAAAAATCTCCACGACAAAATCGACATCTCGATTTTATTTCACAATTTACTAGCGATATCCGCTACATCAAAGGTGATAGTAACGTCGTCGCAGATGCTCTATCACGCGTGGGGGAAACAAATTCTATTGACGACTTAAATTACAAATCATTTGCCGAACATCAAAGTTCAGATGAGCAAATAATTAATTTAACCAACAACCAGGCAAAACGTAATTCCTCGTACAAAATCAACAAGTTAAAGCTGGGGGATACAGAACTATTTTTTGAATCGTCCACAGGTAAAAACAGGTTGTATGTACCAACTCCATTACGGAAGAAAACATTTGAGGGCGTGCACAATGCCTCTCATCCTGGAATAAAGGCATCACGAAAATTAATGACCGACAGATATTTTTGGCCATCAATAAATAAAGATGTTGCAAACTGGACTCGTTCATGCATTGGTTGCCAGAAATCAAAGATTACACGGCACACAAAGTCTCCTTTCGAAAATTTCACAATACCCCAAGGGAGATTCGATCATATACATATGGATCTTGTAGGACCTCTTCCACCATCTGAAAACAAAACATATTTACTAACAATCGTAGATCGGTTTACGAGATGGCCAGAGTGTTATCCTCTATCGGACATCACAGCAACTACGATTGCCAAAGTTTTCGTAGAAGAATACGTTTCCCGTTTTGGCTGTCCATTAAGGATAACTACCGACAGGGGTAGACAATTCACATCACGATTGTTTGATGAGTTAACCAAATTATTAGGTACACACCACATCACAACAACAGCTTACCATCCGCAGGCCAATGGCATGGTAGAAAGGTTTCATCGCCATTTAAAGGAAGCTTTAAAAGTATGCCATGAATCACCGAAGTGGACTCTACGAATTCCATTGATACTGTTAGGTATTCGATTGTCATACAAGGAAGAATTAAAAGGTTCTCCCGCGGAGATGGTTTATGGACAAAATCTTAGATTGCCGTCCGAAGTTTTTTTACCATCTACCGGTGTAACCATTTGTGATACACCAGAATTCATCGCTAACCTAAAAAAAGCATTTCGGTCCGTGGAACCAACTAGTCCGAAACACAACAGCACCACAAACTATTATAAACCCAAGACCCTCGAAACATGCAAGAGAGTTTTTGTCAGAATAGACAAAGTAAGAACTGGTCTTCAGGCTCCCTATGAAGGACCATACCTGGTTATACGAAGATGTCGAAAATTTTATGTACTCAAAATAAAAGATAAAAATGAGTCAATTTCCATCGACCGTCTCAAACCCGCTTTCGAGTCTGAAGAAGCAATCAAACCACCTGAGATTTCCTCTCAACCGAAACGGCGCAAACACGTCCGATTTCAAACATAGATTGCCAGTCCGCTTACGCGTTTGACGGCAATAACTTAAGCGTGACTACGTCACTGGTGGGGGGTCATGTGGTGATCAGCGCCATCTACACATCAGATGCCGCAATCTCAACGTCGCTGTCATATTCACCACCTTAAGTGGACATCACCTTGTGGTATAGAGTAAGTTGAGTTGACAGATGTTAGATCAGTTTAGTGCAGGACGAACGAGGAAGCAGCGATCGGATGCGCCGATCGCTCGTTCACTTCTCTCGCAACCATCCGCCGATTCGGATCGATTAATACATTGTTAATCAGTTGTGAATAATAAAGATAAGCTCCGACTAAAAGCTTACATTGGTGACCCCGACGTGATCCCGAATCCGGCTACGCAAAATTGATTGCTGTAACAGCAACAATTAGTTTTTGGAACGATATATTCCGAAGTGACCGCACTGTCCACGCGAAACTATTCCCGCGAGTGAACTTAAAGGTTCACTAGTGAACAAGAACCACGCGAGTGAAAAAGTGCCGAGAGAAAGTGATAAAGAGAGCCGATCGCCGTCGCAGACACAGCTACACAGTCTCATCCGGACCGATCGTCATCGTTTTTTTCTACCGCACGGGCACGCAGCACCGTTACATCTCAAACGCCGAAATACACACGAACATCGTTTGGGCAGCTGTACGGCTCCACTACAACGAAGATCAGCGTTTGTGCTTGTAACTACGAGGCAGAGCTCTAATCGTGCCCCATCGCCCTTTACGGCCACGAGGAACGAATCCAGCCGTGCGCCGTCGTTTTATTCACGGTCACACGACAAACGTCCAGCCGTGTGCCGTTTCACGGGTACGAGATACCGGAACAAGCCTTCAACTTTCCGGCGTTCACAAAGGCCGTCAGTTGAGACACCCGCCATCGCTCCTGTTACCACGAGGCTCAGCCAACGCCATCGCTCCTGTTACCACGAGGCTCAGCCAACGCCATCGCTACTGTTACCACGAGGCCCAGCCAACGCCATCGCTATTTCGACCACGAGGTTCAGCCTGACGCCATCGCTATTGAAGCCGGACGGGCTAAGAAGAACCAGATTGTTAGCAGCCGGGCGAGTGATTTCCAGCAACATCATCGGATTACGGTGAACTAACCGCACAGGAGTGTTCTACTGGTGAGCGCGTTCCATATTATTATTATTTTTTTTTATTAGTTAAAAAGTTTTAAATTGATTTCTGCTACGTAACACATACATCCATATATAAAAACTACATAACATTTGCATACAGATATATTACATATATTACACTTACATACACTATATACTATATATTATATAATACACTTATATATATTACACAATATTGGCACGCGTGAAAGAAAGGAAGAGAAAGGCATACGTCTCATTTTGTTCTATTTAAAAAAAGTGAATCTATCGTTTTTTTTTTTTAAAGAAGTGAGGTGATTTTTGTTTTTTTTCTTCATACATACGTATTCATATTTTCATAGTATTAAATTTAGGATTCTTGTGCTTAAAAGTGTATCGAGTTTTCGAATAGTGAATTTTTTTATTACGCTAGTTTTTTTTTAAATAATTTTTCATTATTATTCTCATACGTATTATTGTCATCAATTATTATTATAACTATTATTATATGCGAAATCTAATTAATATTTTTCCTCATCGTTGCGAAGTGAACATAGTTAGTTAGAACAGGGAAACTTTTTACTAAAGTGTAAACCGCATAGTGATGTCGCTTAAGGCCGGGGAGGAAGAGCGCGTTGGAGAGCGCGTTGAAAAACCGTTGACACCATCGAGCCAACCACTTGCCGTAGAACGCGTTTCCACAAAATTGCCAAATTTTTGGGAGGAAGTGCCAGAGGTTTGGTTTGCCCAAGCCGAAGCGGAATTCGAGATATCGAATATCACGCGAGAGCGAACTCAATATTCCTATTTAGTAGCTGCGCTCTCGAAGGAAGTATTGGCAAAAGTTCTGGATATCGTTAAAAATCCAGACCGAGAGAAACCGTATTCGCACCTTAAAGAAACCATTTTAAGACGGTTGACTTGTAGCGAAGAAGCACGGTTGTCTAATTTATTATACCATGTTGAGATGGGGGATAAATGTCCATCTGAATTTTACCGTCACATGCTACAAATTGCTGGTGACTCGACTGACCTTTCACTCACACTTGTACAAAAACTATGGAAATCAAGACTTCCAAAGTCAATCGAAGTTGCATTAGTGGCAGTAGACAGCAAAGACCACGCGGAACTAGTGAGAATAGCAGACAGATTGTGGGAGTGTACACAGTCTGGCGCAATATCAGAAGTAACCAGCGGACTAAACAGTTCACGCGGGTCGGTTACCGAAGAACTTCGTCGCGAAATTAGTGAGATTCGTGATTTAATTAAAAATTTGGGAAAAGATTCACACCAACCTCGACAATCACGATGGCGAAACCGAAGTGCTTCGAGAAACAGGAATAATCCTCGTCAAAAGACTCCATTGCGCCAAAGGAAACCATTTTGTTGGTACCATTATCGCTTTGGTAATGAAGCAAACAAGTGTGTTGAACCATGCAATTTTTCTTCATCGCGGGGGGCTTCCACAAATGATCAAAAAAACTAAGAGGCTCACGGGAAGTGGCGGACATCCCACGAGCAGTCAACAGCTCCTTTACTCGATTATTTGTCAAGGATGAAAAAACTTCACTTACATTTTTAGTGGACACAGGAGCAGACGTATCCGTCATTCCTCTTAGTTTGGCTGGAAAACCTCACAAACCTACGGATTTATTACTTCAGGCAGCCAATGGTAGCTCTATAGTAACCTACGGTACGAAGTTAATCCAAGTATGTTTAGGTTTTAAGAGAATTTTTAGCCACGTTTTTATTATAGCCTCAGTGAACCGCCCCATAATAGGCGCAGATTTTTTATTTAAAACAGGAATTTTGGTCGATATAAAGGGACGCAAGCTAATCGATCCTCTTACCCGTTTCACAACCAAAGGAGCTCTTGCAAATGTAGACACCCCTTCACCTAAACATTACCAAGTCGATGCAGGAGAGTTCGGAAAAATTTTACATCAGTTTCCCACATTAGTGGAACCTCCGGATTATAGGAAACCTGTAAGACATAATGTGTTTCATTATATAGAAACAAAAGGTCCATTACCTTTTGCTAAACCTCGTCGCCTAGATCAAAAAAAGCATAAAATTGCTCAGGCAGAGTTTCAGCAAATGGTTGATATGGGTATTTGCCGGCCGTCATCCTCACCAGCGTCATCGCCTTTGCACATGGTACCAAAGGGAGATCAGGATTGGAGGCCATGTGGCGACTATCGTCGTCTTAATGCGGTCACGACACCTGACCGATATCCCGTTCCTCACGTACAGGATTTTACCATGAATCTCTATGGTTGCACGATATTTTCAAAACTCGACATTGTGCGAGCCTACCATATGATTCCGATAGCCGAGGAAGACATACATAAAACCGCCATCACAACACCTTTCGGTTTGTATGAATTTCTTCGAATGCCATTTGGTTTAAGAAATGCTAGCCAAACATTTCAAAGATTTATGAACAGTCTGTTCAACGATTTTGATTTTGTTTTTGTTTATATCGACGATATACTAATCGCTAGTCCGTCGAAGGAAACGCATATGCAACATTTAAAAAAGGTTTTCAATCGTTTAGCTGAATTTGATATTAAAATAAAACCATCCAAATGCGAGTTGGGAGTATCTTCTATAGATTTCCTAAGTCATACCATTTCATCAGAAGGGATTAAACCCTGCAAAACAAAGATTGATGCAATACAAACATTTCCAACCCCAACGTCAGTAAAACAATTACAACGTTTTGTGGGAATGTCTAATTATTATCATCGGTTTTTGCCCAAGGTTTCTGGCATCCTCGCACCATTACACAAATTGGTAGCACAGAATACCAACAAAAAGACAAAAACTTTTAGTTGGACTGAGGAATGCGACAAAGCTTTTCAACAGGTCAAGGCCGATCTGGCGAACGCTACGATATTGTCGCATCCTAGGACAAACGCCAGTTTCTCGTTAACCACGGATGCATCTAATTTTGCGGTGGGTGCAGTTCTTCAGCAACACCATGAAGGATTTGATGAACCTTTAGCATTTTTTTCCAAGGTTATGTCCCCAACCGAACAAAAATACTCTACGTTTGATAGAGAGCTACTCGCAATCGTTCTGAGTATTAAACATTTTCGATATTTTTTGGAAGGGAGATCGTTTACTATTTATACTGATCATAAACCTCTGACAACAGCGCTAATATCGAAAACTGAAAAATCTCCACGACAAAATCGACATCTCGATTTTATTTCACAATTTACTAGCGATATCCGCTACATCAAAGGTGATAGTAACGTCGTCGCAGATGCTCTATCACGCGTGGGGGAAACAAATTCTATTGACGACTTAAATTACAAATCATTTGCCGAACATCAAAGTTCAGATGAGCAAATAATTAATTTAACCAACAACCAGGCAAAACGTAATTCCTCGTACAAAATCAACAAGTTAAAGCTGGGGGATACAGAACTATTTTTTGAATCGTCCACAGGTAAAAACAGGTTGTATGTACCAACTCCATTACGGAAGAAAACATTTGAGGGCGTGCACAATGCCTCTCATCCTGGAATAAAGGCATCACGAAAATTAATGACCGACAGATATTTTTGGCCATCAATAAATAAAGATGTTGCAAACTGGACTCGTTCATGCATTGGTTGCCAGAAATCAAAGATTACACGGCACACAAAGTCTCCTTTCGAAAATTTCACAATACCCCAAGGGAGATTCGATCATATACATATGGATCTTGTAGGACCTCTTCCACCATCTGAAAACAAAACATATTTACTAACAATCGTAGATCGGTTTACGAGATGGCCAGAGTGTTATCCTCTATCGGACATCACAGCAACTACGATTGCCAAAGTTTTCGTAGAAGAATACGTTTCCCGTTTTGGCTGTCCATTAAGGATAACTACCGACAGGGGTAGACAATTCACATCACGATTGTTTGATGAGTTAACCAAATTATTAGGTACACACCACATCACAACAACAGCTTACCATCCGCAGGCCAATGGCATGGTAGAAAGGTTTCATCGCCATTTAAAGGAAGCTTTAAAAGTATGCCATGAATCACCGAAGTGGACTCTACGAATTCCATTGATACTGTTAGGTATTCGATTGTCATACAAGGAAGAATTAAAAGGTTCTCCCGCGGAGATGGTTTATGGACAAAATCTTAGATTGCCGTCCGAAGTTTTTTTACCATCTACCGGTGTAACCATTTGTGATACACCAGAATTCATCGCTAACCTAAAAAAAGCATTTCGGTCCGTGGAACCAACTAGTCCGAAACACAACAGCACCACAAACTATTATAAACCCAAGACCCTCGAAACATGCAAGAGAGTTTTTGTCAGAATAGACAAAGTAAGAACTGGTCTTCAGGCTCCCTATGAAGGACCATACCTGGTTATACGAAGATGTCGAAAATTTTATGTACTCAAAATAAAAGATAAAAATGAGTCAATTTCCATCGACCGTCTCAAACCCGCTTTCGAGTCTGAAGAAGCAATCAAACCACCTGAGATTTCCTCTCAACCGAAACGGCGCAAACACGTCCGATTTCAAACATAGATTGCCAGTCCGCTTACGCGTTTGACGGCAATAACTTAAGCGTGACTACGTCACTGGTGGGGGGTCATGTGGTGATCAGCGCCATCTACACATCAGATGCCGCAATCTCAACGTCGCTGTCATATTCACCACCTTAAGTGGACATCACCTTGTGGTATAGAGTAAGTTGAGTTGACAGATGTTAGATCAGTTTAGTGCAGGACGAACGAGGAAGCAGCGATCGGATGCGCCGATCGCTCGTTCACTTCTCTCGCAACCATCCGCCGATTCGGATCGATTAATACATTGTTAATCAGTTGTGAATAATAAAGATAAGCTCCGACTAAAAGCTTACAAGACTTCGGATCCATTTTTGTAACAATGAGAAGTTACTCCAACGTTCTCACCAGCATGTAATTTGTATAACTCCACTTAATTTACGAGTACTTTCTTTCAAATAAAGGTACAAAGAGAAACTTTAATATTAATTTGCAACAATGTTTTATTAAAATCATCAAACAGTATCCTCCTAACACGATCGCGTGCCTTGTTGCCCCATTTCTAATGGTTCTTATGCTTAGAAAATAAAATCACTTATTAAGTTAATAACCCAGTTGGTAACAATTTTGCAATCATCTCTGTATCTTCTTAGCTCAGCATCGAATGCGTATCGTATACGCTACGAAACCTGCGGAACAGCACGTTGCGAGATCGTTGTGCGTTCTGTAAGTAATGACAATGGGCGGAGCGTAGTCCTCCTTTGTAGACAGGTCATTTTCGGCCAATTGTTAAGTAAATCTTTTATCACAAACACACTCACACACTAATACACACTAATACACACGCACATGCAACACACTTTAATTTTAAGAAACCAAAAGCTGCATGGCTGGAGGCGAAGATCTACGTCCTGTCCTTGCTTGGCTCTTGAGGTAGACATAGCTATGGCTGTTTGAAAAACTGTTATTTGCAGCTCTGGTGTTTGTAGCACAAAACCGAGAACATTCTAACTCTCTCACTCAATTTGATTAGGGCACTTGCTGGTATTAAAATAAGCATAACACATTAGTTGCTTAGAGCGTGTACAACGCAGTTACTTATTACTTATTACTAAAACAGCATGATCGGGAGCTTGGTTTTGGCGTTCATCGTGTGTAGGGGATCGTGTTTTTTGCTGTTGAATGACGAGATGGGGCAAATGGGACTGAAAAGGCGAATACAGGGCGAACTCCAGCAGGTGGTGTGCTGTATTGTGTGTTGTCTATTCCTACAAAATGAAGTAAAACTTGTTATCCTTTTTGAGGTGTAAAATATTATGCATGATTATTGCTGTGATCGTTTCGCGAGATGGCTGTTGATAATTGAAAGTTAGCGAGAAAAAAAGAAGAAACATATTGTGCACACAGAAGAACATCAGTGCTCATTGCTTCCGTACCTCTCGTTTCAGTGCTTGACGAGACTCGTGTTCGGCTTTTGCCAGTGCCACCCGGACCCAGTGCGGCGTATCCGGGATCGCTTTGTAGATAAACCAGGTTAACCCGAGCAGGACGTGCTCGATGATAAGGAAGGTAAGTGTGTACGCTTCACGGGTTAATCCGGCACCGAGCTCTCTGCAATGAAGGAAGTGGTGGTAAAATGCAATAAACAATTCAACACACCACCTAATCTTACCTCATATGAGGCGACAGGTAAAGTATGCCACAGTTAGTAAGTATAGAAATAACGGCCAGCGTTTCAAATGCCAACTGCCAGGCGCCGATGTTTTTCGTGCGTCGCGCAAACGGTCGCTTGAAGAAGCTGCACAGCTTGTACGCATCGAGCCGTATCTCGATCACGTTGTTCAGTATTGCCCAGAAGGCGGTTAGGGGCGCCACCGAGGAAAACAGCACCACGTACCCGAACTGTATGTACAGCTCGAGATAGTCATCGTACGTGTTGTACTCCTCCAGGATCGCTTCCTTGCGATTCTGCACCACACGCGGATCGTCTTCGTCTAGCGAGCGGAGTCCCATCTCATCGTACGATTCGTGGGCTAACTTTAGCTTCTCGTACTGGAAAAAGAAGGCAACACTTTAATATGACCTGTAGGGAAACATCAATCCTCACACTCACATTTGACTTCACAAACAACCGCACAATCTTCAATCCAACCTTCTTCTTCAGATAAGGGTACAGATTTTCAAACACGTTCTGTAGGAATTGCAGCACGATCAGTTGCATCATGAGTTGCGTTTTCAGCATCTTCATGTCCTGCAGGATGAACGCGATATAGAACAGACACAGGAAGTTGTTCACAAACTCCAGCACAATCAGCTTGTTGACCCGGTGCCGCTCGTACTGGCTCTGGGTGCGATGGTTCTCCTTGTCCGTTAGGTACGTCGCCAGCCGATCGTACGCCAGCGTCGATACGGCAATGTAGATCGCGTTCACAACCGACGGCAGATACAGGATGTACGCATCCGGTCCAAACAGTTCCGCCAGGTACGCCTCGACGTAAAACTGAAAGATCGTCACAAACGCCGCAATGCCCATGCACAGCATAATGATCGGTGCCGTCACGCAGTACATCTGCACGTACGTTTTCCACTTCGGGTACTGCGGTGTCCATTTGCCGGTGATGGGATCACGCGCCAGCTTCCCATAGTACCCGGGCCGCGGCTCATCCAGATTCGTCATCGTGATTGTGCCCCAGCGGTATGCGTGCGACGAGCTTTTGCGCTTCCAAAGCTCCAGAAACACCTTCATCCAGACGACGTAAAACACGCAGAAAAATGGCACAGTTTCCGTTTCCTCCGACAGGCCGAGCTGCAGAAAACCGAACACCGTCGGCACGACCAGTGCGTACGTGTAAAACCCAAGGAAGGAAAAGTACATGCCGACACTCTCGCCAAAGTAGTCCCGTATCTCGTCGATCGGTTGCACGCGCGTCGGTTTGATCCAGCGATGGCGCAGCTCCTTCAGCGTGCGCTTGTCGTGCAGCGAGTAAAGGTTCGTGATCAATTCCGCACTCTGTGCCGCCTGTATGATCGATTGGCCGTGGTAAAGGATGATCTTTGTGCCCGGTATCCGATGCTCGTCGTCGGCCGCCTTGATCGTTTCCAGCGCGTGCTTGACGATGATTTGCCGATCGGCGGGCGTGAGAATGTCCTCCAGTGCCATGCTTTCGTCGTAGAAAAACTCATCCAAACAAGCCACGTTGAAGTTGCGTATGATGCCGGATTTGGTGCGCTTCATAAAGCCCATATCGTCGGCAATCTCGAGTAGCTTCATGTGCGTGGCGGAAAGGTGGAAAATGATCGTTTTACTATCTCTAAAAATAAGATAAAATATACATTTTTGTTGTATTGTATAGCATTTAAACACTTCTCTTTTGACATACTTGCTGAGAGGTTCCTTGCGCACCATCAATTCCATCCCGCCGTCCACCCGGCGACCGCGGATCTTGTCCATAATCCACTGTATCGCCTCGACTGGTGCATTCTCACCAAACTCTAGCAGCATAAGGCTTTCACCGAACGGTTCCTGCTCATCGTCCGGCGGACGTGCCTTGTCCTGTCGCGTCACCTTGGGTTGATTAATCCGAACCGTACCCTTGCGATTGCGCAACTCATTTAGCTTGTTCTGCTCTCCACTGTGATCCATCTTTTCGAGCAGGTTGATCTGGGAATTTCTTTGCAACAGCGACGGTATAGTGGGACGTGCCGGGAGGCCAATTTCTTCCGCCAGTTCCTCTTCATCGTTCTCCGCAAAATGCAGATTCGGGATAAGGTTTTCTAGAAAGGATTGAACACGATACAAAATGAATAAAAATATCGAGTGAACAGATATCACAGAGTGCCGAGTACAGGTGGAATCGAGTGCCAAAAAGGTAGGGAACTACAGGCTCTACTGGCTGTTTGGTGGGTGCATCGAAAGAGCTGGATCGTGCGCTTCCAAGAGCAATGTTACATACTGAAACGTGCCGTTCCTTTCTGCAGAAAGGATGAATCACCACCGGCCGGTTGGGGTCGTCTGGAGCGCATCGCGATCTACAGGTGATCGCCTTTTTGGGCTGCTACGAAACACGAAACAGGTTGCCAGCACGTTTGCCTCTGCCCGTCTGGAAGAATTTCGTATTTTAAACTGGAATGATCGCTTACTTACCCTTAAGGTCGTCCATGGCTCTACCGGTACCGGTGACCTACAACTTGGTGCTGACGCGTTCGCGATGTCGTTGCCTTTCTACACGCTACCCTGTGCATCACGATCACAAGGCCATTCCGCGGACGGACGGACGGATTTTCAATGACGACAACAAACGACACCACTACGGAGGCGATCGCGCTGATCGTGGTTTGTGTGGCTTGGGTGCTAATGAAACGCTACTCGATAAAATAAACAGAAAAAAAGAAACATGATTGAGTTTACCTTTGCTGTAGCTTACAAGCAACCTTTTGTGAATGTATTGACAGGCAGCAGACGGTAAAACACAAGCAATTTATATTTCTATTGCTTCCACCTGGGGGACCTGGGCTGCTAAGTAAGTAAGATTCTCTGTGTGGTTCTTTTCCTGTGAGTCAGATCGCTTCGGTGGTTTAAAAATAATATTTTCCACTTTGCTGCCACATCGGTACATTTAGCAGGCATCAGCAGCTGTCTACATTATCACACACACTGTTTTTTGCGATCAGAGAATAATTATTTCGTTTCATGCTGAATAAAACTCATTTCTCATTTCTTCCATTTATGGTTGCCTCACTTTAATTGATTATTGAGACTTGATAAGCTCAAATACAACGACACTGTTCGTTTGCACTGCTAATAATTTAATTGCAATCACACTGGATAAGGTAATAAAGAACCATTGCCACAGCGATAAATGTACCCAAAATTAGATTGATTGCGGTTTGCTGATAAGAACAACTTCACCACAACGATATTTTACCACGAACCGATGGCGGCTGCTTCTTATCACTGAAGCGGATTTAATTATTTGATCACAACGATTGTATCTACTTTCAACCAGAACACCACAGCCACGGAAGAGTACGTGTCTGGTTCACAGAATAATATGATTATTTTTGCGCGATCTTCATCAACGCTGTCTGGCGAGTTTGCTTGAGCGCAATGCTGCGAATGTGTGAGTGAGATGTTGGCTACGCGCGTACAGGGAGTGTGTGAGTGTGTTTGTGATGACGTGCAAAGAATGCGGCTAGAAAACAGCTGATTGGTATTCTTGCTCCGTTGCCGCAAATGGACAATATTTTACACGAAGAAACTGGTGTTGATTTCATAGATTTATTGGAAGATTCTAAGTCCAATTGTAAGCAGATAGTTTATGCAAAGAATTGATAGTGTTTTAAGCACCCGATGTTATATTATTACAGTGAATACCGCTTACAAGCGCAAGAACAAACCAGATAGACGGAATGAACAAAATAACACGCTTGTGTTGATTTTGTTGACAGATGTGTTTTGGATGAATGTTAAGAGCGGTTTACACAAAGCAATTATTTTGTCATTGAAATAGTAGAAAATTTGAGCAGTTTAATAATATTTCCAGAACGATTTTGCTGCAGTAATTTGTGGAGTGAAATTTAAAGACAAATTTGCCTTATTTTCAATTATAATTTAAGAAAATTGACCAAGAAACTCTATGCCAGGTTATTTTAGGTTTGCGTCTTGGCTAAACTTAGTTTTTGATTTTGCCGCCAGTGGTGCTGCAGCTCAACCACGTGCCATTTAGATTTGAATACGTAAATGTTAAATTGTGTTTAAATTTAGTTTTCAGCAAAGAAAAATTAATCCGAATAGAGGCCTGCCTGTACCACTAGTGGGCTTGGCTTTCAGTGACTTATTGGTTCCCAATAGCAGGATAGTCAGTCCTACGTAAGGGGGCAGGTGGGATACTTGGGTATCCCATACATTTTGATAGCTACAAGTGATAGCTTTTAATTTTAATAACTTTTGATGTAAATAATACCGCCAACTTGGCCGTCCATACGAGAATTAAAAAAAAATGATTCAACGAATATTAAAATTACAAATTTGGTTTACAGATAAAGGCACTAAATATACTTTTTTGAAGAAATGGGAATTTTTGAGTTTTTTTATTTTTTTGTTTTTAATATTTTATAATATATACCAACCAGTTTTTCATGGACACCCTTCCGTACTGCACCATATTAAATGCATTAGTAAGTATGTACTTCATGGAAGATTATCATTATTTTTATTGAATATGAATAGAAATTCAGAAATTCTTCATAAAAATATGTTTTACAGACATGTTTTTATGATTAAATTTTTTCCATGAAAACAAAAACAAACGTATAAAATTCTTTATAAATTATTTAAAAATGCATTATTTTCTACTTTTACTACAAATGTGTTCTCTTAAATAATATAATAATTTCAATTATAAAACATACTATCAACAGAGAAAAGAGTTTCAGAATTAGTATTCTTAATGTTATTATTATTATTATTATTATTATTATAATTGTTATTATTATTATTATTATTATTATTATGATTATTATTATTATTATGATTATTATTATTGTATTATTATTATTATTATTATTTTTATTATTATTATTATTATTATTATTATTATTATTATTATTATTATTATTATTATTATTATTATTATTATTATTATTATTATTATTATTATTATTATTATTATTATTATTATTATTATTATTATTATTATTATTATTATTATTATTGTATTATTATTATTATTATTATTATTATTTTTATTATTATTATTATTATTATTATTATTATTATTATTATTATTATTATTAATAATGTTATTCTATATTTATGAAGGGGCCGGTCTGATAGTACAGTCGTCAACTCGTACGACGTAACAACATGCCCGTCATGGGTTCAAGTCCCGAATAGACCGTGTCCCCATACGTAGGACTGAATATCCTGCTATGGTAACAAATGAGTCACTAAAAGCCAAGCTCACTTCACTAGTGGGTACAGGCAGGCCTTGACCGATAGCGGTTGTTGTGCCAAAGAAGAAGAATATTAATGAAATTCTAATTACCAAGCATGTATTTTTTTATGATATTGACTACAACACAATATTAAACAATAAGAAAATAAATAATTAATTAATAATCACTTGAAAAAAGAATGGAAATATGTATTTTGTACATATTTTCCATAGAACATCAGAAAAACTTCAATGTAAAAGGCAAGTTGTCAAACTTAAAAAATATTCAAAAATAGTAAAAGAGATTTAAAAAAATCGTTTATTCACTAAAGTAAATATAACTAATGTCCGTACTTTTGTTCAAAATTTGAAATGTTAATTTTCAATGCAACAGAAATTATTGAAGTTTTAGTTTGAAAAAAGAATAACTTCCCATACAAAATGTATGGGATACCCGGGTATGCCGGTCGTAGAGATGAACGTGTAAATTTGGTCATTGAGGTTACTCAACGAATGCTGTAGAACCTTTCAACTTGAAAACATGTAAGGAAATTTAATTTATGTATGTATATCGCAAATACACTATAGTAAATTCTGCAAATAAATAAATCTTCTCTGGTTTTTAATGGGGAGTAGGGCGAAGGTCTAGAATTACAGGAGGAGCGAATGGAGCCGAGAAAACGGGGAAAACAATTATGGTTAACATAAACAAATGATTTCAGCTGAGTTTTAGCCGCATTCAGGAAAAATAAGAGCATTTTTAGTTAAATATTCTAGAGACTTGTGAGCAACGTTGCTGCTTCGCCAAACATCCAGTTGGTGGATGCATTTCATGTCGTCAACCTTTTGCAGATGCATTGCAGTTTTGCAGTGTTCAAAACAATACACTGTATGACGCCCCCTTATACTATCAAAGGATGCATTTTGCATTCGTTCAGGAATGTGTTTTCGTTAGCGAGAACATCATAAGAAAAGGATAAAGCGCGGGGAAAGATATATCCATAGAACAAGGGTAGATTGATAGCATTTCAACTGTGTCAACTATTTGTTGAATAATTTTTGGCACGTGGAAAGGGCTTGAACCTCTGAGGGACGGAATGTCTGTTGCTAGAAGCTACCGCTAGTCGGAATTAATGTATCTGGGAAGACGACACTCTTGACTTGAAACGTGTAGTGATTAAGCAATGTTAAGCTGGAGGGGGATGTTTCAGTGAAACCTAGCACAAGATGCTGTTTTATAAGAAAAGTAAGTTAAACTCGTGCACGTTTGGCTTATTGCATGCATTGACAAAAATGTAAGAAACAGTTTCTAAATAAAGTTTAAAAATGCTTTAAAAAGCTAAGATATTAACATAACGTTAAAAAATATTTGCAAATCATTTACCATTATAACGTATTTGGCAGTAAACTTGAATTTTGACTCTTCCACGAGAAGTGGGAATTTTATCTATAGAAATGTCCAGACAACGCCGAGACGGTGTTGGCCCTTCATTCCTCCTTATCAGCCAACGGCGTGGAAGCTACAGAATAATGCAAACGGTATAATGTTTGGTCGGAATCCGGGAACTCGAGTAGCATTTTCGGTAGATTTTAATGATAAATGACCGTTTAACTTGCGCTGGCTTAAAGTACACCGTCAAATTCTGGTCCCTCCTGGAAAGAGTATTCATGCCGTTGATGAAACTTTAACAATTTATCGTTGCTTGAAGGTGTGCAGATTAAGAGGTTCGTTGATTTGCTGTTGTGATGTTTTTTTTCTTGCGAAAGATTAGCCTTAAATGGTGTTGTTTACTGATGTATTCCAGAGGGATTTACAGAACAATTCTGGAGAGGAGCTTTGTGGTTGGGATTAAGTAATAGCCTAAGAATGATAAGGTATTAGTGAGTAGAACAATAGAAAAAGCGAGCATCAGTTAGGGATTATTTATATCGCATTATAATAAGCTGTTTGAATGTGTGTAACTCAAGACGAATGTTTTTTTTTCAATGTTCTTCAATCTGCTTAAATGTTCTTTTTTTCTTTTGTTTATCTACCGTCTAAACTTTAACCATCCAAAAAAGCATTCATGATGGTAAGTACAATAACAAGTTGTGAATTTCAGTGTAAAGGCGTTAAATCGCAACTTTAAATTGCTTCTGGGAGACGATGCACGGAGGATGTAATCGTAAGGCGTATAGAAAGCGATAAATGCTGCATGCTGTACAATGTACCTTTGGCTCCTTTTCACCTTCTCTAATGTGTTTCTCTATCGTTCTATCTCTTAGCAGTTTCCTGTTTGTACGGTGGTAATTGAATTTGTACCTCCCACCCCCCCCGCTCCTCTTTCTCGCATGCACTGCAATGCAGCTGCGATCTTCCGGCGCAGCTGGGAAATCTGATTGCAAAACCGATCGTGTATCGCACCGGATGCCGGAACTGGAACTCGCGGTCCAAACACGCGCCCGCCGGAGTAGCGTCCTTGATCGGAGTAGCGTTTTGCTACGCGCCACATTCCACACCGTTGCACACCGGTGTACCGTACGGTGGTCGAGTAAAGCGGAAATAGTTGTTAATTCAATTATTCAGTACCCGGGAAGGGGAGGATTTTGCAGTAGTTGGTGGTTTCTTCTCGAGCTCCTCCCGAGAGGATTTGAATTTGAGCGAGTACGCGGTGTATTCCACCGCAATCGTGAGCTCTTCTCATCGGAAGCTGGGTTTCGAGACGGAAGTAAGTCTATCATGGAGTCCAGTTTGGAATTATAGCTCTTGTTTTCTTTTTTCATACACAACCCAAATCGTAGCTTGATTTTAACGATTCGATTAGGTTTAGCGAAGGGTTTACTTTTTCTGTTACCTTCGTACCGGTAGCCGTTACTGGTTTGCTCACTTTGCAATTAGCAGATTTAATCGAGCGGACTCGCTTTAATGGGGGAGGTGTGTGTTTTTGAATGCGCGTGTCTTTGAAGTTGGAGCCTTCAATTTGAATGCTTACTATCTCTAATAGGAAGAAGTGTGTGTGTAATGGTTTGCAAAAAAAAAACAAACTAATGAACTTAAGGAGATTACCTTGACGCTATAACCCTGCTAAGCATGTACTAGAAGACGATATTTTAATTAGTTTTATTTGAATAAGCTCTAGGTAGTAGTAAGTAGTAGTTAGCACTAAGCTTAGAATTGTTGGGTTCTGCTTTTTTCTATTTGGCGTAACTTAATACGCGGACATGCCAGTCTATACAGGCTTTCGAGACTTGGGTTTTGCTATATTTAAATAATACCTGCTGATAATGCTGATGATCGTTTGCAGTATAGTCAGTCAGTTAGAACTACACTAGGTAGCTCGGTCCATGTGAGATTTGAATCCAGGGATGGATGTTGTAAAGTCTTATGACAAGGTTACTATGCGAACAATATTCACCTTTTTAAAGCCTTTGATTTTTTTTATTAACTAACATTACAAGCGCGGATGAAGCCTAAACCTTACGTACTGTTAATTTACGCTGCTCGATGGGAGTTGGCACGTTTTGAACTGGATAACATTTGTTCTGCAATGTTTCACTATGCTAAACCATTGCGGAGAGTGCTATGGCATTCTTTAGGGTGCAGTACCGAACAAAGGCAGTGATTGTCCGATTATTTTAAATACGTTCTGAAAGCACGTTTTCGTGATATGTCATGTAGCTATATTATACATAATGCATGGATTAAGAATGTTGCAATGTTGAACCATTCAATACTGTCAAAGCAAAGAAATAAAAAAATAAACAACCATTTTCCAATCATCAATAAAGCCATTGAGAATCAAAAACAGACATTGAGTGGAGCTAGCACCATTGGAGGATTTTATTATTCAGTGCATGTTTCAATGCGCGCAAAAATATTGTAACAAAAATTATTATACGTGAAGAATTATTTGGAGTTTAATTGTTTAATTGTTTAATTGTTTATTATTATTAGTTATTGCCATCAAAAAGCTTCTAATAGAGAACTGAACATCAATCCGGTGTAATGAATTTACCGCAAGACTCGCATGTCCCGAAAGTTCATGAAAGGTTATGGGTTGCATGGTAACGGTGGATAAACTGAATCATAATGTAGGCCATTATGCCATCCATTGAAGCATTAAATGTGTACTCCGACGAACTATAGAAGTCTGATGAAAGCGTTGCATGCTACGGCCAGTAATATCTGACCAATATGAGTGCTAAGTTAGTACCGAATGCAGTACATGTAAATAGTAAGCGCTAAGCGAAAAGGTGAAATTACCATCAATTAATTTTGCAACTAGCTTTGAAGTAAGCGACAGGACACATTAGATTGAATAGTTCATTTTCTATAGCTTTCGCAAATACGTTCCCGTTCACTGTGCAATCACTACCGCTGTGTGGTTGTTGACGCTTGCAGCGTTTCCATTGCAACGCAAATTGAATCACACGGTAAACGTGGTCGGATCAAGCAAGCGTCCAGTCGAAATTATGAAATGTTTACGACCCATCATCGTACGCTTGGAGGCATAGGTCATCGCGCCAGTTGCTGCAACCGTTAGCGATTGTAAGTAGCACCAGCTATTTAATATTTCCCTTTCCGATGCACCAACAACGCGGGTTTGTGAATGCATTAGGCAGAAACGCTTCGCAGGTACTGAAAACTTCACAGATCTTGATACACGTGTGTAATAGAAACTGTAATACCTTCTATAACAACCATGATTGATTTCAGCACGAGTGAAAAAGTAATTATATAATAGTAGGTGCTTTTCTGTATTTTACCGGTCTCGTGGTACATTCATCAACTTATACGATTTAATAACGCGACTGACATAAGTTCAAGCTCCGAATGGACCGTGTCAAAATATGTAGGATTGACTATCCTGCTAAGGGTAATGAAGAAGTCACAGAAAGAATACAGCCATGCAGCTGGATAGTATGACTTTGCTATGGGAAGGCAGTTCTCATGAGGCTTGAAACCATGACGGGCAAGTTAAGGTTATACGAGTTGAATACTGTACTATGCGACAGCCCCGTTATTTATAAAATACATCAGCCGTTAGACTCTGGCTGGTAGCATTGAATCCGTTTGTACCATCGGTGTACCTAGAAAATTGAGTGAAAATAAGCATTTTTCTGACGTACTAGTTGGTTGATATATAGGCACATGAAATGCATTGAAATTCCTAGTATTAAGTGTGGGCGCTGTACGTTCCCACTATGGGCGGATTCAATGAATCTAGCGTCTGTGACCGTATACAGTGGCGGCCGGACACCTAATATTTTCACCTATTATCTGACTTTGCGGCACCCTTGACAGTCTCTTAGAGCACTTATCGGAAAACTGTTTTTCGCCTATCGTTGAGGACAATCGTCACCCCGTAGCGTTTAAAACGGACTCTGTGCGACAGATTGTGGACGTCGTGTAAGCCTGTCCCGGCATCAACAACACTTTGGCACTAAATAGTTCCTCGGCATACAGTGAAATAGTTCCTGGGAAACATGAACAAACATATCTGTAAGCAGAAATTGCGTAAACTGGCTTTACAGCAGTAAGCAATGACGCAAAATCCACTGCGGTCATTTCGGGCAAATTTCGATATGAAAGCCAAGTCCGTTCCAACGAATTTTTCTGGATTAACATGATGCAAAAGCTCTATTTCAACATTTTCGTCGCGAAAACTTGGGAGGAATTGATAATAAATTGAAAGTAGATCTTAACACATGTCTACGCGCATGTCTTCGTCTACCATGACAAACAATCCGGATAACTAACGCTTAGCTAATTATCTTTCAAAGAATGGTAATGAAAAAAAATTGCATTTGTTTAACAGCTATTTATAAAAAGTCAAGTTGTAAGTGTAAGTGGCTAAGTGTATAAATTAAGGCTTAATACAATTATGACCATAACGAACAACATTTTCGCTCTAAAACAGTGAATTTACGTTAGATGGATGGATTTTTTAGTTCAAATATGAAAATTGTATAACATTTCAACTTCATTAGCTACGTGCTGAGCACCTCCGTTTGTAAATTATCACCCTTTTAAAATGTATTGCCAAGAGGTTTAGGACTTTGATACGAAAAAGCGAAATCTGAACGCCATTCGTATCGTCTTGTTGCCAAGGGCGCTCTTGTTTTTCCCTGATTAATAGTTGGGCCAGTCTTGGCCAGAAATATTTTAAGGCTTGACAAAGAATTTTTCGTACTAAGTACCGAAATTGGCTTAAAATATCTTCAAATCATCTTCAAGATAGTAGCAAAATAGTTACAAATCTTCATTTAAATCAATTCAAATATACCACCTTGATTCGCGCACCTCTGCGTCTCGTGCTAAAACGATAGCTGGCGTCAGTATAGCTTCCAGGTGATATGGAGGTTTGTCAGGAGATAAGAAGTGAGTCCTGACACGGTGAAATCAGTATAAAAAGAAGGTAAAATTTTAGAAGGATTAGCACCATAAATTGGACGATTAATTGAGCGTTGCTATCAATACAACCAGTGATAATAAACAAATATTTGAAACTATTAACTTAACATATTTCAAGGTGTTTGCATACTTATATTGATGCAGTGAGCTTATTATTACTTGATTTAAGTTAAAACAATGTCCCAAAATGAGTTTTGGTGTAAATATCCACGAGTTATGGCTTACAGCCTCAATTGGTATAGCTGCTATGGCGAATTGCTAGGCATAATTGGCATCTTGAGATGCAATTTTTAATTTAAATTAATTTGAAAAATACTCTCGTGTTCTAAACATGTTAGGCTTTAGAAAACATATAAATTTTTGACACTTATTCTCAATGCTTAACTTTACAGGAGTAAAATCGAAGGCATAATAAAGCCATAATTGATACACTTTCCCGATTTTCCTTATGAAAGGAATTTACAAGACACTATTTTAAACATAAATTAAAGCTACGTGAAACCGTTTTCACTCTGTCCTGTTCTACTCATGTCCTACTCATTCTGTCCTGCAAGGATTGCCAGGTACGGCATCTATGTGGTGCACGAACGCGATCCATAATTTATGCACATCGTTCAGACTAATTTAATAAAACAATTATTTACGCACTTCAGGCGCGCACACATACACTCAAATGTACACACACATCTGCCCACCGTCGCCCGTTTATGTGGAAGGTAATAAAATATAATTAATATATTTGTTCAGATTTATCGTTCTAGTTATGGAGTGAAAGGAGTGGGAACCCGAATGAAAGAGAAGCGAGGTGCAGAAAATTAAAGTCAATTGGATAGGTTAAAAGGGCACATCATATTGCGTGGCGAAGCTGATTGGGACATGGACAGGAAGAATGAAAAGGTGTGTACTGTCATCATCATTCTGGGCTGAATATGATATGCATTCTCTACCCGCAGCGTATATCGTTTCCGCGTGTCACCCGTACAGAAAATTGAGTGGTAGGTATACTGAATGTGAGATAGAACATGCCAATGGCATTTCTGGTATAAATGTGCGTTGGAAAAAGGGTTATATGTAGGAAGTAATCGTACGAAGAAATGATGGGTTAAATTCCCATTTATTACTACATTGGTGGGGAAATAATACTATTTGCACAAACCAAGAACGGAAATTCAGTAATGGTAAAATTATCTCTGGATCTCTAATTATTTTATGATGTAAGAATGTATGAGAAGCATTAAAATTGTCATGCTTGGGAATTTTAATAATTCAACCATTCCATGGAATGACTTGTACCATGCAATTCTATGAACCACCAGGCGTCTCCATTTTTACTCGCTTGGTATTAATTTACCATAACACTGTGTTAATATTGTTCTTTTGCTATCTTAATTTCGGCATTGCATTGCACATCCAAGGCATGATCAAATTTAACGCTGCATATGAGCAGAGAAAATATTTCAAATTTGATGAGAGCTTTGAGAAAGTTCGGTGCCTCTACACTACGAGCTCATTTGTAGTTAATAGTTGCTTGCAAACTTATTAGCCTCTCGATCATATCACGTTTTCGCTTTCGCTCGTCACGACAGCAAATAACGAAGCAATATCGAGCTTAACTAGACAATTTGCAACTCATTTCCGTTTGGCGCACTCATCACGCGCTCACACGCTGCGTAGTGAGTACACATACACACGTGCGTGGGAAAAGCGAGCAGTGGGTATGATTTATACGTTGACCCTGCCTGGTGTCGGTGCAGGCTAATTGGCGCGGGACAATTTCGCCGGTGAAAATCGACGCGCAATACAATCCACTAGCGATCATGGAGGGTTTCCGGGGGATAAACGTTTTTTCTCTGTTGTGAGTGTTGCTGATGTTGGGTATGAGAAATTGCTTTTACCACGCAGCACGAAGAGCAACGGAGAAGACGGTACGGAGAGGCTTAAAATAAACATGAATTATTATGGACTGCTCGGTGGTGCTTTGCGATCGGTAGGTAAGATGATAATTTATGACCAATCGTTGACGCCTGACATCGTGCTCGATTCGGCTGAGCGGGGACTGGTGCAGCTGGGGCTGGTTTTTGGTTCCTTTCGCATTAGCAGGAAGATGTACAGTGTTTGAAGGAACAATGGGTCCCTTCTGTACCTGACGAAAGTGCTGTTTGGTTATTAAATACTTCTGCATGTCGGTGGTAATTGTGATGCTGTTAATAAATATTAAGCGCTATTTTGTTGCGCTCTGTGCGTGAAAGAAAACGGACGATAGAAGGAGCGTTTTGTATTTATATTATGATACATTTTAAAATGATTTACTGCAATCGTTGTGGTATTCGGTTATCGTTGCTGTGAATAAAGCGCAATACAATATTTATAATACTGCTACAGGCGACATAAGCCTTACTTCCATGAATTGGATGCTGTTTGTATTTTGGTTGATTTTGCGTATCTGCTGATACTGCGATACGGAGAACCAGTTGTGATGAATGCTTAATTGCATTTAAGGAACAACACTAAGTAAAAAATAAGCGTTTCCCACTCCCTCCAATTTTTTTTTGAGTGTGATCCTTGTTGATCTTATGAAACTTTGTTTGTTTTTATCTAGTTAATTTTTTTTTCACCTGTATGGTTCGCCACTAAAATTACGGCTGAATCGTTACTTACTGAATAAAAATCCAATACAGGGCGTTCGGGTTAATTTTGACAGTTACATTTTTGTTTATAACTCGTGATCGAGTTGGCATAGGAAAACAAGCAATACGTCATTCGACAGCTAAAAGTGTACGGAACAAGCAGCGAAAACATCCCGTGATAAAAAAAAATCCAAAAAAGAGTACATTGTGGAAGCGGATCACATGCATCATGATGATCCGCGCCGGACGCGACAACCGCGACATCATGCAGTGCGTGCAGTGTTCGCTGAACACGGTGAAGGCGATCCGGAGTGAGCTGGGAGACCGAAACAGCGACGACGACGAAGCGGTAGCAGTACGAACATAACATTCTCAGCGGCGGTATTGCGTGCGGACCGACGCTTTCCTGGCTGACCTCCAGGCGCGCGTGATGGAAAATCCGGGGATCGGAATTTGACCGTTGGCACGTGATATGGGGGTGGCACCATCCACGATGAAAATGGCCCTGAATGACGACCTCCGGTACTTCTCTTACAAGCGTCGAAGAGGTCAGTTGTTGACAGAGAAGGGCCGCGAGCGTCGGTTGGGGAACGCCAAGAAGCTGCTCAACTTGCTAAAGCATCCCGTGGAGCCGAATGTGTGGCCTCCCAGGTCCGTTTTCGCGGCCCTACCCCGCGAAACTGTCGCCAGGGCTTGTTCCCGGTTCCGGAGACGGGTGGGAGCCGTAATAGAAGCCGAGGGCGGATATTTTGAATAAAATGAATAACATACATGGTAAGCTACTATTTCTAAAACAAAAAAAAAATCCCCGATGATTAATTTTGCCATAATTTGTTTTTTCTTTCTCCGTAGTTGACTGTCAAAATTATCCCGAACGCCCTGTATATTGTCAGCAAGCCAGATTGCAAACATTAGTTCTGTTTTATAAACATAAATATATATTTTGGAATGTAGTGTAGTTCAAAAGCATAGAAATGCCACAGAAAGTCTTTTTAAACCACCCACAAGGACAGAGCAGACATGCTAGGTCTGAATCGTGATGGCGTAGGACATTCTTGCAGCAATATATAATAAATGTTATATGTAAAAAGACTTGACTTGTACTTTGTGATTGTTAGATGTGTGTCATTCTAGATTTTGAGCAGTTCGAACAGAAACCCGAAACAAGTTTGTTTTGTCGATTTTTGGTTGTATTCTCGAAGGAATATTGGAACAAATGGTGAAATAGGTTTGAGAGAGTAATAGTCACTAAAACAGATGTGGAATATTTCAGTAAAACAAATGTTTATGTCATTCGATTCAGTTCGGAGTCTGGTAACAAATAGTGACCATCAGGTTTGTAAGTATTGAAAACATACACTGCCGTACATGACTGTGAAGATCGTTTCGCTCAAGAGAAAAATATATTCATAATAATATCACAATGTATTTAAAATCATTTAAAACAATGATAAAATCTACTCAACAAAGAAAAAACCTGTGTTCTTAATTTGTAATGCCAACCGGTATCGTAATGTAGACTGTGTTATTACTGCATTTGGCTTGTTCTATTGGTGTAAGCTTGGAATAAGTGCATGTGTATTTTTTTTGGAACAAAAATAAAATCTCAAAATGGTGCATTATATCTTTTCAGTTTTAAGCGTTGAGATTTAAGAGCCAAAAATTTATTACCTTTTCATTTTTTTTAACGAAAATCATTGAAATGAATGAGAATAAAAATGAGATTTTTGAAAAGGAAGTAAATCACCCTGGCATCTTTTCCGAACTAATAAAGAAATAAGGGTGTTTTTACTTTAGGGTGATTTTTTTTACCACTACCCTCAAACAATGTATGCTAGCTCACGAAAACAAGCTTAAGTAGCTGTTCGCGTTCGAACCATACCACCCTTGTAAAATCCTGACGCGTACACCTTCTAGCAACAACACACGGCAGTGCAACATCGTTGTTGAATCAAACAAGACAAGCATTTCGTTGGCAGGTTGGCAAGAGGGTTGTAAAAATGGGTTGTTCCTACTGCACTGTACCGCATCGTGTATGGTTTATTTACGCGGCACGGATTGGATGGGAACGGTTGAAAATCATCTCCAAACGGAGCTGTTAGCGGATACCGGCAGCAAAGATGGATGGAGTATAATTACGTGGGTAGGAATTTATTACACAACCCTTTGCAGACCCAAAAGTAACACAAAAAACGCACTCCAATTTCATGATATTGTTGTAGGTTTTTCATGTTACGTATGTTTTATTTGCTTTGGGGGTATGAGGGGGGGAGGGGGATAGTTCTTTTTTGTGAGAAGCTACAGCTGTGGGGAAGTAAGATCACGTGAGAATTATTTTATGGCATGCTGCACATCACGCTGCTCTTAAGCGTGAGTATCAGGTGTAGGGGAGCTTTTGATACAGCAGAATTGCAGCTTTTGTGTGTGTGCGCAAGAATACGATGTTTGGTTGCAGTAAAATAATCAAAAGTCTAGCTTCGCGAGTGATTTGCAGAAAACGTGAAATGCTTCAAGGAAACGAGTTGTGGTTTTTGTTGTTTTGATTACAAATTGTACTGAGATTAGCCCATTACTAAAGCGAAAAGGCAGCTGAAGAACAGCGACACAAGTGTTTAATGGGCGGATTCTTCATTTCAATTTCATATCAGTTCCATATTCTTTCATTTATTTTTTGTACTATTTATCTTGTCTATGAGGACATAATTTAATAGGGAATATATCCAAAAAATCATGTCAATAATGATTTCATAACATGGATTTCTAATGCTGTTTCTGACTTTATCACAAAGTGTTTCAGGATTCAAAGGCGATTGAGATAGATAAGTATAAGAATGTATTAGTCGAACATATCGTGGATTAATGATGGGTTTACAGAAAAATATAATGCCATGTTTTGGTACAGATTAATGAAATTTTAATACCCAAGGCACGTGAAGCATGTTTGTTAAACATAAAGAGCAATTTCGCGGTGCGTTAAAATCTCGTACAGTGTCCATTTTTTAAATATCTAAAGCGTATGTGAACCGAAGGATGGTATCCAAGTTATTCAGCCGAACCGGTGAACTCGTTTGACGAGAAACATTCGTCGCTCATGAGTGGATAGGGATGTACCACTAGGTTGGCCAGTACAAAATCTACACGGTTTTCTAATTTTTTATCTATAAGGCTATGAAATGAGTAAAAATGAGTGTCGCGGCGAACGTTCCCAGGAACGAACGAGTTCGCCGGTACGGCTGATTGGCAAGCTAAGTAACGTATATTTTTTCATAATCTGGTCTGTGGAGTTTTCTGGAGTTTAATTAAAATTGCTTATGGCTACGAATATTCAGGACAAACTGCAAACGCTTTTCCACGATGTTGATTTATAAAAAAATGTTCATAGGCATATAAACAATCGCTAAATAATTAAGCCTGGAACTGGTACAGTATTATAGTGTTTTCAAATGCTCATTTTTAATTGTTTTATTTTGTTCAGAAAAATGATAAAACTTGCTATCATGTTGTCTAGGGTAACTCATATACAAATATCATAGCAGTTACACTTTTCCAATCGAGTGGGTGTTTTTAAAAAGGTAACCGATCAGGTCGGCTGCTAGTCGAGAACTAATTTTATTTGTTAATTCAGCCGTACCGGCGAACTCGTTCGACGAGAAACATTCGTCGCTCATTAGTGGACAGGGATGTACCACTAGGTTGGCCGGTACAAAATCAAAACGGTTTTCTAATTTTTGATCTAGAGGGCTATGAAATGAGTGAAAATGAGCGTCGCGGCGAACGTTCCCAGGAACGAACGAGTTCGCCGGTACGGCTGAATTACTTTCTCTGCTTCCCATCAGTCCATTCTGCTTGCTTAGCACACGCGCGGAGTCACAGTCGCTGACGACGCAAGACGAATGTGCGTGTGGTCGAAACGTGAGAACGCCTGCTGCGATCGTGGTAACTTAGATAAAAGTTGATTTTTCAGCAACTCAACGCCAATATCCATACGAACACAGTTACAAAAATGTGATTTAAGGATAAGAACACGAATTTATTATATTGACCCTCCCAAAATTTTGATCTGGGTTCGGTAGTAAATATTGAAAAAATAATAAAAAAATGCAAAAAATTGGCAATTGTTCGATGTAAATAAATTTTATTTGAAAAGCTTGAGATAAGTTCTTAGAAAATTTAAATAATTTGGACAAAAGTATGCCAAACATATTTTCGATGTAATGGAATGTGCAGACAATGCAACAAAATATAAATTAATGAAAAAAGATTATATATTAATATAAGTAAAATCAACCTTCCATTGTAATTTGTTCAATTAGTTATCATAAGTTAATTAGTTATTGCAAGAGCTACATGCATGGTAAAAATAATTGAAATTGCGCTAAATTGCTGTTTTACCACCACAAAACCACCTTCTTACCACCTCATACAGATCGATATCATATCTGTTGAAGATATAGCAAAAACACAAAAACAAGGGGTTTGGTTATAGAAACTAGCCGATGTGTCTCAGCAAAAATTGTTTTGAGCTGCTGTCAGAAACAAATTTCATGAAATAATTGTTTAACACTAGAACCGCCGATGGGACTTTTTTGTCCCATCGCATTCGAGAAAGGTGTGTTATTCCGCTTGCCATCGTGACAACTCATTGAAAATTTCTGACTTTTATTTATTGTTAACGATCTTTTGAATGCACCTATAAACAAAATTGTATCTCATATGGTAATTAAAAAAAATCATTTTCAACCTGAAACCGCCATATGGGACATTTTTGTCCCATAAGCAAAATTAATTGTGATGGCTGGCATCCCTGCTGTCAACGAGTGACGGGTGTACTTCTGTAAGTCTGGCAGCACTGGCGTGTACGCGTTTTCGTGACAAGGCATGTCAATACGAATAGAACAATAAAAGTGCGCGAAAGTATTCAACTACATACGTGCTTTTACTCTTGCTTACTACGTGCTTATGTTTTCGCTATATTCAATCGGCTAGTCTATAAAAGCATTCTACCGTACACTCTAGCGCAATTTCATTAGTAGCACTGGTTCGTCTGAGTGTCCCTTATAAAGATTTATTATACCTTATTATGAAGTTTATTAATTATTTTGTCACATGAAACCCTTAGGAAATAATAAACATGTCTAAATATATACACATAACGAATAGGACAAAATTGTCCCATATGGCGGTTTTAGTAAGGTTGAAAAGTCCGGCGGTTCTAGTGTTAAATAATCCTGCAAATTGTGACATACATAACAGTAATAAGAAACGTTTCTCTTAGCTCTTTAAGTTGTTCAGAGATCTTTTAAGGCAAGAGTGATACAAATGTAAATATGCATATAATGTCGTAAAAAAACAAACAAACAAAAAAGCAAAGAAAATCTGCAAAAAATAAAGAAATTACAAATTAAACTAATACCAACGTAACATATGTTTTATTATGTTTTTTTCTGATTGTTCTGTATTTTATTTTTATAATGTAAAATAGATTCCTAACAAAGCAGGGGCAAAATAATTGTAAGTTTCAGTTGTGTCTTGTAGAAACATAATGAAAAATGTTTCGAAAATTAGTGAAACATTTCTTTTCTCCATTCATTTACTGTTTTCCCCATTCTCTGCAAATGTGAAACCGTTTGGTTTATGTGCTGGTCGGAAATAGTTTTATGGTGCCATTGTGAAGGAAGTGGAATTTTTTAACCATTACCA
Source organism: Anopheles gambiae (assembly GCF_943734735.2). NCBI lineage: Eukaryota > Metazoa > Arthropoda > Insecta > Diptera > Culicidae > Anopheles > Anopheles gambiae. The sequence continues at coordinate 42,725,905 of NC_064602.1, read as the reverse complement.
TCGGTCGAAGCACACAAACAGTAGTTGACAAAACATTCACACTCAAACTCGGATGTCGCGATCCACAAAAGCACAAACAATAACGAACACGATGGAGAAAAACAGGGAAAGCTAATAAATGGCTAGGGGGAAAGTTCTAGAAGCGAAAAGTTGAGTCCCAGTGAGGTGCAGTTCCGCTTCTAGTGTATTCCTTTCCCTTCACCCTAAAGTTGTCAATTTTCGGTTCAATTGAGTGTCATTGCAGTCGCCCGTTTTCCACAGCTTACAAACAGAACAAACCCCACTTTCCTGCGTCTCCACAGTTGTAGTTGCAAATTGTAATTCCACTACCATCGTTGGCGACCAAGACCAATTGAAAGTTTGCACCTCTTTGTCTTGTCTGCAAGTTTTATCTTGTTTCTTGTGTATTTTTTTTTCATTTTGTGTGGTGCATAAAATCGCAGTCGAGCCAGCTGCTGCATTAATTTTCACTTCCGGGGTTCGAGGCTTGTGATTCTGGTCTAGACGATGTTGTTTTGTGAAAGAGTGGTATGAGAAAAGCGAAAAAGGATAGATTTGGTCGACAATTGAGAAAGTTTTCCTTAAGGGCGGTCTTTGATTTTTATTTGGCTTGTTGTAAAGTACTTGGGAAAAGGCTGAATGATGACGAAATAATGAAAGTTTGATCTAATTTTTATGTTATTTTGGACCGAACCAGAAGATGGACAACTTAATAATAATAATAATAATAATAATAATAATAATAATAATAATAATAATAATAATAATAATAAGAATAATTGCTTAAAACCTAGCTGGCCCTATTGGTACTAAACTAATTGGAACTAAACTAAACTAAGGGGAAGTAGAAAAGGATCTAACAGCATGGAAATCTATAGTGAAAAAAAAATAAGCAGCGAATAAGAAGAACATATTTTAAAAACAAAACATAACAAATATACAAAACAAAGAAGAGAACAATAATTAAAAACACATTTTAATCCTAACTTGATCATTTATTAGCGATCATGAGCAAGGAATGACTATCTGGCTGCGTGTTACACTCATAAGTCTTCCTGAATAACGACATGACTGCGTCGGTTGTTACACACTTACTTAAATGCACAATTACTTTTCTTCATACTTCCTTAATTACTCAGTGAATTATAACTCGTTTTTATGTTTTTTTTTTTCAATTTTCAATACACCTTTGACTGTAATTGAGCCTGTAGAAAAAGAAATGCTACAAACTGCTTTTAATCGACATTTATATCTTGTTAGAGCTTTCGAAAAGACTATCATCCTTTAGTTGTGGTTGTTTAATTTTACCCACCGCTAACGACCGCACTAATTGCAACCGTGCTCCCAAACCGACGCTGGAAACAAACACAAATTGAGGTTTTCCAATCCGCAAAAGAGTTTCCAAAAGTTTCAACGTGCCCCTGCCCTGACCCTTCACTGTCTGTATTAAACATATCCTAGCTCTGAGGATGGTTATCAATTAGCAATGCTTAGTTAACCCAGCTTAACACTAAGCATTAGGAAGTGTGCACACACCCTTGCGCCCTTACAGGCTGCACTGGTGCCGTTCATCACGATCATAACTTCTCCCTCACGGGCAAACACAGACAAAACCAAACCGAAATGGGCTTTCGGGCTCAGGCCGGCCTAGTCAACGTCGAGCGCGCTAGATGTTTACGTACCGAACCGCACCGAACAAGATGATGTGTACTTGGTCGACTCAAAATGATGAATATCGAGCACGGTGGAAGGGATCGGCGGTTGGTGGTTCTACTGTAAATGTCATTAGTAACCGACCGTTCCTCCGAGGGGTCTATTCGCACCTAAAACAAACCACCTTCTCCAGTGTGTGTTGAGTGCGTTTGATACGGCGGCAACGTTCGGTGGTTTGCTAAGTTGCAACAGAGTGTTACTAATAAGCGCGACCCGAAATGACCTCTCCTCCGTCGCGTGGAAGTGCGTGCACGGATATCTATGCTCCCAAAAACCCTACCGAAAGGTACAAATAAACACGCACCAAATTAGACGATATGAGCGCCCGAGGCCATTGGGTGTTGTTTTTTTTTCTGGCTGATGTATGAAAATCTGCCCCACACGTTCATTCATTGCCAACAGTAAAGCCAACACATTCTAATAGCATCAGCGTCCAGGGTGGTCCTTGTTTGAAGCAACAGTGCGTGTGTGGTGCGTACCGGTTTGTGGTCGGGACGTCGAGATGCGTGCCACGACCAGATCTATCCAGGAACGCAGGAAAAACCGCCTCCCCCCCGATGTTTGTGGTTTGCTCTGGATCCCGGGGACTCGTTTCCGGGTGTGAGGAGAGGATGATTCGGTTTATCCTTTCGTAAAATTTTTGGTTAAAAGTTTACGACGGTCCCAGTCGGAGTGTGTTTTTCCGTTCCCTGTAAACCTTCTGGTACCGGCAGGGCTTTGTGTACGGTGCCGTCAGTAAACGGTGCCTACCCCATCTACGTGGTGTTTATAGTGTGCTTTTTTGTGTCCTCCCATCTTCTTCCTAGTAGTGAAATACACATCCCGGGAGGACCTAGCCTACCGTGAATGTGTGAATAATTCGACCAGAAAAGTGGCTAACGTGGTCCCATCACGTGCGATTATGTTTTCCCTTGGTGTTTTTCATCCCCATTCTCATCATTTCATACCCTCACGCTTGCATATGGGACATAATGTGCTTGCAAAGGTGAACGATGGACTGTGAGCATTATAATGGCGTTGGTTTGTATCATCAAAAGGTACGGGTGCATTGCAAGATGGATGGTGATGGACACACACGGGTTGAACGAATCCAGATGGATGGATGGATGGGTATAAATCTTGCCAAGCTTTCTAAAGGGTACGGTAGGGACGATGAAATGGGTACGGCTGACCAGATGGAACTGTGTGTTTTAACCGCAAGCCTTCAGTGGGATAATGTATAAGTTTTACGATCAAACAAAGGTGGTATCAAATTAACGCGATGAGCGATGCTTAGTTTTTTATATACAAGATTAGTAGTTTTATGTGAACATTTCTTTATAGGAATCTACATTTTTTTATCATCGCGACCTTGTAGTCAAGAACTATCAAGAGATATGTCTTTCTAAGAGTTTCTAATAAAAAATGTATAACTATACATAAGGCAACACTTTTTGGGTAAATTTACTTTAATTATATTCGTGAGATGCTTCATGACACATTGAAAGGTATTTTACAACAGATTGGATTGTTCTAAGGCCCAACGTTGTATTGGAGCGTATGTGCGGCAGTATGCTGACAATGGGCTGTTTGTTTTGCTAATTGTGTTGGCCGCGGATGTCTGATCGAAGAAGATGATGGCACAGCAATTGGTAATTGAGAATCTGTCGTTGCGATGGCCATGGGTGCGTAATAGATGGAAAGATAGATCAGAATGTGTATTATCACGATCGACCGAAGATTTCTGCGCACTTATTATTCCATCATCACTGTACAAGTGTGAGAACAATCAGAGCTCACAAGGGGGCAGATATGTTCAGTAATTATTGCCTTGCAGAAATACATTAAAATCTTAATTTTATTGCGTATTGATCATTTCCGACATTTCCGTTTCTATCATTTTTTTAAGCATCCATTACTTCACTCACTGTGAGAAAAAAAATGTACATTAAGAAAAACAGGTGCTCTTTAATGAAAAGAAAAATTTTAAAAATCAAGTCCATCAGTAAATTAAATTGATACTTAAAAACATAAATCTATGGTGAAATTAAATTATTGGGGCCCTTTCCGTTTGAAGCTCGTAGGCTGAAATTTCAGCCTGTCAGCTGTTTGCATTGTATAGCAGTTTTCGAGCAGCTATCTAAGTGAGATGATGACTAACTGATTTTTATCGCTTCTGCTTCTGAATGAAGATTGTAAGAGTGTTTTGAGTATTCGTCAAGCCTCTAGAAAGCTCGTTGGAGCAAAAGTTTTCACTCGTTCTGTCAAATAGTTATTAGTTATGAAAAAAATGCTATGAGACCAAATGAACTACTTACACTTTGATTCCAGATTCCACCACCTGATCTCTTTAATGCAGCTTGGGATAAATGTAAACAACACCGTGTTTTCGAGCAGGTACTCGAATCTAATTCTAGCTTTTAGGCTAATATTTTCTAGACTGAAAATCGCAGGCTAGTTTTTTGTGTGGTTTTGTATGGATTGTTTACATGATTTCAGCCTCCAACTGTCAAACTCCATACAAAAAACTAACTAGAATCGTGAAGGCCCCCATTATAATTTTTATTATTAATATTATTATTATTATTATTATTATTATTACTATTATTATTATTATTATTATTATTATTATTATTATTATTATTATTATTATTATTATTATTATTATTATTATTATTATTATTATTATTATTATTATTATTATTATTATTATTATTATTATTATTATTATTGTTATTATTATTATTATTATTATTATTATTATTATGATTAATATTATTATTATTATCATATTTTCTATTTTTATTTTTATTTTTATTTTTATTTTTATTATTAGCATTATCATTTTTATTATGTTTTGTGTGACGCCGAACTGTGGATTAGTGTGCTGTTGTTAAAAAACAGCCAATTCCGAAGCCTTTTTAACTACAATGGAACCCCTCACAACGAGTTTCATCCGTTCCAGTGACTCACTCGTTATACAGGAGGCTCTTTTTCATGTCATTTGTATGAAATGTTAAATGACTGATTGCAGGCCATAAAATGTGCAGGTATATAGGGATTATATGCATAACAACCATACGGAACTCCTCCAAGTGGCAACGGTAATTCATTGATCAATTCTTAGTATCTAAATGAGCAAAAATAATCAATACAATACACCTCACACTTGTGAAATACACGCTTCTTACACTACACACTAAAATCCACGTCCTGCCTACTTCCACGGCACAAGCCGAAGAGAGCCTCCAATATAGTAAAATAAGAAGGAAAGAAAAGGAGCAATTAAACTGAAGGCACTGCACCTCAATTGCTCCACCTGTAGATAAGCGTAGCAAAACTCTCAGCTCCGCTATCTGATCTGAAAATAATTATCTGGAGGTAGAGTGGACGAGCAAGCCGCCTGCCCCGGCTTTTTTCGATTGTTGTATGACTTCGTGAGTTTTGGACTGGGAATGGGTGTTGATGTGTCACCTCCCTTCCGAAATTATCACAGTTGGGAACAAATGGGTTCTTATTCGGAACAAAAATGAAATTGCGAGAATTTACTCATTAAGACTTGTATTCGTAGAGCATTTAGATTTACTCGTTATGCGAAAAATTCGTTACAAAGGATACTCGTCTTGAGTGGTTCCATATCATACTGATTTCTAAATTTCGTTATACGTAGTTATTTATAGCATATAAGAAGTTTAATGTGTTCAAGCAGCGCTTTGCTTATTTTTTTTTAATTTTAAAGCAAAATATGATTGTAATATTCCTACGACGCGATTTCAAGCTTCATCCCATTGTTTCACAGTATATGAACCGTTTTTCACCCATTTGCGTTAAAACCCATTTGAGAAAGTTAAAAGCACGTAAAAATAGCTTCTTGGAGTTGGAGAATAAACGGTTTAGCTGTTTGAAGAACATCAACCGCAATCAATAATGCTACCAGTTGGTTTCATTGTTTCATTATTATTGTACATGTTTGTACAATGAATTTACCTTCCATCAACAAAGAAAAGTCATTTTCATTTACATGCACGACATTTCGCACGCACAAAAATGCAGATGGATGAGATTGGTCGGCTGTCTGCCACATACCGACTGTCATTCTTCGACCGTGCAGAGATTGAATGTTGAGTAATGTTGCTGATGGAGACAAAAAAACCCGTACAAACCAACAATGCCCTTGTCCTTGTTCATTTTGCCTCCGTATGACGAAAGGCTCGTGTTGTTGACGAGAATGTTTGTTTTTTTTGCCTTTGTTACCGCTCACCACAGCCGTTTCCATCCTCATTACATTCAACTTCCATTATTTCACCGTTACCTTGTGTTGTGTTTCGCATGAAACTGAAGAAATGTATTTTTTTCGTATGTTTGTGTGCGTGTCACATACGCGCACCGACATGTACAGAGCTTCTGGAGCCTGTAATCAAATGGGTGAGGGGGATCTGTCTGGTTATTCCGAGGATTTTATAAGACCATTTCGATGTTGTTTTCCATGAAAATGTATCACTTTCCGTTGCGGCCATCAAATACAATTTGAGCGAGATGGCGGTTTTCCATTGATGGGTTAGGCATCGGGAAAACTGGTAAGGCAAAACTTTAGCTCATCAAGATTTGGCGGTAGATATTCGAGCGCTTGAAAGGTGCCGTTCGGTCGTGTGTTTGTGCACATTATATCCAGGTGAGATGGTTGAGATGAATTTTGGGTCGAAAGCTATCAGCTCAACAGCGACACTGGGAAATGTATGCAAATGGGGAATCTATGTAGATGAACTGTCGTCGTTTGTGCCCATTGCTTATGGATGATATTGTCGCTGATTTGAACCAGCAGATATGTGTCTGGTTTGGCAGAAAGGAAGCAGAAAACGCGGGACAAAAAGATGTGGAAAGTGTTTGGAATGAGGAGTTGAGACTGATCTGTTCTTCCATTGATGTGTTTAGGATCAGAAGGAGACTAATTTGGAACGGCATTTCGCTTCGCTGAGTGTCGTTAAGAGTTTGTATCAAATTTATTTTATAATTTTGGGCTTTCAAGCATAAGAAATAGGAATAACAAAAACGTTTTAAAACTTATAAAATTCTTTTTTTTTAGAAAAGCTTTCATTCACATGATTAATTGTTTTCTTCCCAAGGTATGAATGAATAGACACTGTGTGCTTTTTTGCCAAACGTGTTGATTCCTCTAATATTTATTTCCCCACGGATATTGCCAACCTCAACTTGACATGTTTTTATCAATTTAAATAAACGACACACGGTAATAGCAGACACACGACAGGAAGTGACACCTCTCGGATGTCGCATCGGATAAGCGATTGTTCGATAGGACGGAAAACCGGCTGAGTGTGGTGATAAATATTGCAAAAATAAATGTCTTTTCGTGGATAAGATATTGGCACCGTATCACGACACCACGGGAATCCCTTAGCCCCCGGAAAATGTTCACCGTTGCCGAATAGGATCGCTCGAATGAGAGATGATTTAGAAGAAAGGCATCTTGCTTGTGTGTGTTTTTTTTGTTCGGTACTGCCTTTCCAACCAGCAACCAGCAAGCCAAATAAAACACCCGTTTCCTGACCGGAAAATGATTTCATAAAAAATCATTTGAATTCTCATCTCGTTGCCAGTACCGTAGATCGAGAGCTCGACGGTTCTCTGCCAAAGTGAAGGAAATTGATTTCCTGTCGTTGCCCTGTCAAAGGAGAAACAGTGTGCTCTTGTTGCGTGATTTTCTCCCCTTTGCTGAGGCGAAGAAAAGGGTGTGGGGAGACAAAAACTTTGCTCTCCATGCCTACGATATGGTGAGGTCGAAAACAATAGAGCACACTGGGCACACCGGGCTTCAGGCAGCCTGAGTGCGGAAGTGTAGATCTCGATTTGATTTTGATCAAATAAAGCAACACACAGACACAAGGAGCGAATAGCATATTGAGCATGATTCCGAGTCGAATGCGAGGAAGGCTTAGGGCAACGACAAATAGGTTGTGTTTTTAGGGACGTTTAACAAAAGGACGATATCTACTCGTGATGAAGCTAGTGGGAGAGTGTTTTGATTTATTTTTGGCATAGCTGACGGGTAAAAATGATCAAATTGTTTACCGGAAATAGGAAGCGATTCGATCTTTGCTTGAAGAAAGGATAAAGTTTAAATATTCGTTGTCTAATGAAAACAAAACTCAGAACCAAGATGTATCATAGTTAAAATTTCTAATAAATATTTGCGATTTGAACAAATAGTATCTATTGCTTATCGTTTATGTTACTGTTTGCTCATTGCTTTTAAAATATAAAAGTTTAAAATTAAATATTTAAAATTAAATAGGGCAAGCTAATCCGTAATAAGCTAAAGTTAATCTTTGTAATTAAGGATGCAAAGTTTGGTATCAAAACTAATACGCTGAGAATTTTTGTGTTGAATGAGTAATTTCGTCTATTTATTGTGAAATTCTTTTAAGTATAACTCGAATATCATGATTCTGTCATGCTCAAAAGATCAGATTTGTTATGCCATCAACAATGATCTCTTTCTGCTATTAAACCAATGTGAAAGATTCCTTACTTTTCAAGTTATCTGGTAAGTTATTTGATGTTATGGAAAGCATACAACTTTAATGAGCTTTAGAATTGACATTCGAAAACAAATTTCATGATCAAGTTTGACTATATTCACGATGCATCTACTCCGGTGAAAGTTAGCACAAAAAACGATACAAACTATTATGAAATATAATAGTAAATTACAGCGTCAAAGAAATAATTAGAGATTATTCAGTATGACTTAATCTGCATAATTTTATTAGATTAAACCAATCTAATTTGAGATAAGCTCCAGACAGTTTAAGCCTGTCTATTACAGATACTTTTCAACGCGTTTCTGCTACAATTTTACCGAAACATCACCGCTTTAATGTACATTGATCCCCGTCCCGACTTCTGTTCGGTCCTTCGTAGATCGCTCGCCATAATTTGTGCCCTAGTCCTAATGTGCTGTCGGACAACATTAACAGTTTTAAATTACAGCCGCATCTCCCACGTCCCAAACCACCCCCCTCGATCAAACCGCGAAAGCGATCGGCCAACATACGTCCGACCCCCATTGGTATTAGTGCGTGGAACGTGTCGCTTAATAATGATGCTCATAAATCGTAGCATTTGAAAACCAGCCCAGTGCTTGCTGGCACGGTGGTAGGGTTTGCTGTGTTGTGGTTGGTAGAATCACGCACAGGGCTAACCTGTCGATTAGTTATCATTGTGAGCAGGGGGTTGAATGCTGCACTAATTTGGAGATTGTAATTTAAATTTAATTAAACCAAATTCCGGACCAGAGGAGCAAACGCAGTGGGAGTAAAAACTTGCCGAAAGGTTTGATTGTTTTTGGGTTAGGCTATTTTTATTTGTTTTAGTGCTAATTTATTGGTCTAGGTTTTTCACGGAATTAGTAATGGGAACAAGGAGTATGTTGTTGTTTGGGCTTGATTGTGGGAGGATGATTAGCGGATCGATTAAAATTGTTCCGATAAAGATAAATATAATCATTGGGTTTCAATGAAAACGATACTTGCAAATTGTTTCGGTACCACTAAACAAATTGAATAATTTTAATCTAGAAAGTGCTACATGGGGGTTAATGGTAATCAAAATATTATGAAAACATTGTCAACGTGACATCATTTTTATCTTAAGTATGAATGTGATCGGACCGGCCCCGTGGTATATTAGTTTACTCGTACGACTTAACAACATGTCCGTCGAGGGTTCCTACTACCTTGCAATGGGTTAGTCAGTAAGTCACAGTTTGCTAGGCTCATTTGTGGCTTTAAGGCTTTAATGCTACAATTTTAATGAACGATATAAGTAGGCCTATACCAACTGCGGTTGTTACGCCAAGTAAAAATAAAAAGATCAAGATCATTACGTTCATTTAAAATACTGTATTTACTTACATCATACTACACCGTGAATACTGTTCATACCGATTTACTTTAAGGCGCTTTCTTCTTTATTTTACTTTTGATGTGTATGTGGTCTTGTTTGTGAGGCCTTTTTCTGGCCTTAAATTGATGTAAAAGACTTTGTGTATCAATTATTCACAGTCTATAGCAATAGGAAGCGCGCTTTCTGGCTATTTATAGCAAGCAAAATACGCGACATAAATCGCACCACAAACCAACCTACCAGACTGTGTACGGTTCATTACGAATGCAATTGACCATTTGTGAGCATCGTTTACTTTTTATTTTCTGTGCTGTAAATACATATTTTTAAACGACGCTGAGCTGTTAAAAAGAGAGCTTGCTCATGTAGAAAGCAGGGTATGATGAATGGACGCTATGAGAACGGACTGTTTTCAGCAGGCGAGGTACATTATTATGGTTCTTGGTGCCCTTGTCCCTTGGAGGTTCGAGATGTGAAGCGTTGATTCTTCTGTGGGTCAACGGTTCCTCAACCGTGTAGGGTTGCACCACCTACAGTTTAATGTACAACCACTTTCGGCAACCTCCACTCCAGCAAATGGTACGCAACTTGACATTTAATTATAAGAAAAATCTCTTAAAAATCTCTGCGTAGGCACACCCCTGGATGCCAGCCAAGAGGGTAAATCGAGTGTGTGTGAGATGCCATTTTACGGGAGAAACATTGTTAACGATGTAGTGCAAGAGTGCTGCATAACTTCGCTAAACATCATTAAACCTAGCCGTGTCAAACGCTTTCGCCAGGATTTGTATGGGTACGGCCAGACACAAATGAATAGCGTCGCGAAAACGACCTCAAAGTTTCTGGCTGCAAAAGTATCACACGTTTATTGCTTCAATCACAATTGAGCGTTCGTTTTGGCGCCACAGCCGCGACTGCCGCCGTTGTACGCCCTTCCGCGTGTTGTCACAACACCTTGCCAAAGGACGAAGTTGAGCTGTCAAAAGTTTAACGCGCGTGTTGTTTACTCCCAGCGTCTTCAGCTCGTCCCGCAACGGCTGTGGAAGATTTCAGCAAAGTTCTTGCCTTTTCACGGGACTTCGCGTTGCGAAGACAGTGGCGAAGAAAGTGTACGCACTGACCGTGACCATGGTTCTAGCCGCCAAGGTTATGCTCTGCTCGGGTGGTGGTGGCAGCATCGCATTTTGCATCATTTATTCAACGGCTGCTGTAGAAAGTGAGTCGTGCGTTAGTGTGTGTGTGTGTGTTTCTTGGTATCGTGAAGTAGGTGACTTTCTTCGCATCTCATCTAGTCCCAGCCAAATGGAAAGGAAAATTACACTGGAGAGGAAGAAATAAACTGCGCTCACTGCTGGAGTCGGTGGCATTAGTCAGCATAGGAGCAACTTTCAACGCGCTGGATACTTTTTGGAGTGTTGAGTTCGGCCCCCGGTTCCACTCAACACGTGACTAACAATGTAACTTTTTCACCGGAAGGTAATAATGTTAGCAGTCATTTGATCATCACATCCCCGTGAAGGCACGCTGCCGCTTACGGTTTCAGCACTTCTGGCAACGCGAGAGTGAGCGAATTGGGTTGTGAAATGCTGAAACACTGACACTTCATTACGTTGGATGTGAGGTCTTGGGGGCTTTCGGGCGGTGGTGTAGATCATTACCCAGTAGCAGTAGTACTGGCGTAGTACGTAGTGTCACCGTTTGCACTGGGTAGCTAGAGCAAAGGCCAACTTTGCCGACTGTAAAACCGAACCTGTCCTGTCTGGTTTCCATCCCTTGGCGTGGATGGATAATTTGGGGCGAAGTAAGTTTTGCTAGAATGTAGCTGATTTAGTTTTTAAGTGCCGTAAAGAGCTAAAAGCCTCGGCCAGGATTCTAGAGGCCGCCAGCTTCCGAATCCGATTATACGGGAGTATCTGGACTGTGTCACAATGTATCTGTGGGTATTCACGTTACGGGGGTAATTAACTTTTTAGCCTGCTCAGGATCATTCATTTTAGAAGGGGATGTCTCACTGCCATGGTACATCCGCGTGAGTGGTTATTCCGCTTAGAAGGTTCCGGTAATCTGTGACTTATCTGCTTTCTACTAGTAGGGACATGAAATTTGAATCTTTTATCACAATGTTTCGGTATAACAATTTTACTGGTGATCCCGACACAATTTTTACAGGATGAGGAATTATTGTATGTGTACTGCAAGTTGAACTTACCATTCCCGATGAAATTACTAATCAAAATTTACATTAATATAGCCAATATCGCTGTTGGTGAGCCCAAACGTAGTAGAACTTTCATATGAAATTTCACAAAAACACACAAAAAAATCCGGAGGAGTACATAGTCACTTAATTTTGATCTAAAGCGTATTATCGAGCATTTGGATGTTCTTTCTTAATAATCGTTACATCACATGTTAATAATTTTTATTAACATGTGTTTGTTACTCGTTTTAGTAGCAAAATCTAAAATGTCATGAGCATTTCTTTAAGTGTAATTCAAACATACATGGTTGATAGCAAAAAAAGTTTCATGTAAAGTCATCATTTAACATCTCCTAAATTAACTATAATTTAAATTGTATTTCTTTTAAACAATTAGGAAAATACAATACTTTTTCCAGTAAAAATATTTAAATCACCTTTCTGTTTCTGTACATTACGATTCTCGAATCAATAGTATAAATACTTTTACAATCGAAAATCGCTGTCCCCGTAACCTCGAATAACGCTAATGTGCCTGATGGAATTCAACAATCGCTAGCATATATGGATATGGTTAAACGAATTACCCACACTGTATTCGATAACAAAACTCAAACAAACGAATGTGTATCCACGTATCGCTCGTCTGCATTAGAATTTCGGAACGTATTGAACCGGTTTCTGGTTGAATTATTCAACACGATTGAACACGCAGTGGCAGTGAGCCACTCGTTCGAATTTTTAGTCACCGATTTGTCACCGATGCCATGCCAGAGTGCACTATCTCGGCTACGCGATACATGGCAACCGTGTCGATCCCGTGATATTAACATATGATTGTTTTATCTGCGACCCATCCGGCACATAGCAGAGCTCCTGTGCCAGGTTAGCCGAGCGGCAGCCTTTTTTTCCTCACTATCTCTTCCATGTGACTGCGATTGACCGTTGCTTTGATACATCCGTGCCATCGCAGGGTCCCTTTTGCGTTGCATGCCGTGCTCAAAAATACAGCAGCTACACGTGGATGGCGTCCGGAATCCGGAACCACTTGCTTATTCACCGGCTAATGCCACTAATCGGACGAGCGCGACGGCCGTGTGAATCCCTAGCCAAATTGTGAAAAAGTCACCCCGAACGAACCGCTCGCGTGGAATGAAAATTCACACGAGAGCAAGGGAAAACAGAGCGTTTGCATGGTATTTTAATTTTGCGCTGACTTCTACTGCCAAGCGATTCCGTGTGGAATTGAAGCGGTGCGAATGGTTTTAGCTAGTTTTTGTCGTATAGTTTATGTTTTAGAATTGGAATATAGTATTCATTTTTTGTGCGGGTGTGTTAGTGTTGCATTTGTTTGCACGGCGCTGTTCGCTCATAAATGCAGCCAGTAGTGTCTGCGGGCTGCAATCGTAACGATAGGCGCCTGGTCAGAAGATTCGTTGCAATTTTTTTGGTAGTTATTTGTGTTGTTTTAACCATCCCGGGATAAGGAAAAAGAGATCTGTATTTATATCGACGCCGAGTTCTTCTCCTCTTATTTATATCGTACCACCGCCCGCCACTTTGGTCAGTCAACAAAATTCACACTTCAAAACGCCACCCGACGGTTGGTTGGTGGCAAACCGAGCTTTTGCTTGGCCGTCAATGTTTTAATAAAGGTAGCGGATTCCGTTTGCATCGCTCGAAACACGCATCCACACTTGCAGCAGTGGCTGGGCTTGAAAAAAACCCCTACACGTGAATGGGCACATGGTACGACCGGTACTCCTGGATTCAGGGTTTTTTGGTGTATGAAATATCAAACGAAACCAGTACCGAAAGAAAAGAAAGATCAAATATGTTTTATTCATGAGTCATTTTCACGATTATGAATATTCAATTTTCACCGTTTGCGAGCGGTGCCGTGGTAGCATGTTTCCGGTAACTAGCGGAGAGCCATTTCCGGTGAGTAGAACGAGCAGATGAAACACCGGGAAGGTAATGGAAAGATGAGGGGAAAAGTTTCCCAATCGCTACAGCCACAGGCCCATGCCTATGGGACGACCACCGAACGCAAGCCGTTATAAAGATCGTTCGCCGATGGCTTAATGTTCGTGTGGGATTAGAGAAATGGCGCCGCAGAAAAAAAAGAAGCACAATCTCTCGTTTAAATTGGAACAATTTATGTTCGAACAAAGGGAAACGATAAAAAGGATAAAAGCTAACGTCTAATCTAACACCAAACGTGTCGCGTGAACGTGTGACATCAGGGAGGTGTGGTGTTGCTTTTTTTGTTCTATACTCTTGACATAATGCTGCTGATCCGTTGTTCATGAGCACATGTTTAAACTGTTCGATTGCGGTTTACGTAGCCTAGTGATGGATTAAGTGAAGCAATAGATGGAAATATCTTCTTGATAAAGTATTCCTCTTGTTGTTAATTCATGCAATTAAACTCGATCTCTTTTAAATCCAGCATTAGATAGCAAAACGTGCTCGACTTAAGATCGTTTTCAATGATATCCCTTACTATGTGAATGTTTAGTTCCGAAATAAGCTCCCTTTGATTGCAGTTATCCCCCTAAACCTTGTACGATTCCAAATTGGATGCACACAGCCACCGACCCACGTAAAATGGATCACATCCTGTGACAGCTGGTAAAATAGTACAAATTAAATTACTCCAAAGCATCGCATGTACGCAAATGAAACGATAAGCCCTTGGTGTATGGTCAAGAACGCCATTGTGGAAGTGAAAGTCATTCTTGACCAGGATGATCCCGTCGGGATACGCACGAATGCCGTAAATAGTGTGCCAACGAAATTGTATTTTGAAATTGAATAAATATAAATTCGGCTACTTTATGCATTTTTCACTGCCTTCCCGAGGAGACCTTCCCCGTTTTCCAACCCGTGCTCCGTCGATGGACATCGGGCGGTGTGACACTTGCTTCAGTCAAAACCTTTGAACCTTTGAAATGTGTTACACAGTGGAAAAGCGTTGACCAGCGTTCACCCACTGCCAGTGGCAGTGTGTTAGCATCTGGTTGGAGTGTACGACCAACAGCCCGTTTCGTGTTCGTCGGTTCGTCGGTAAGTCAGCGAGAAGCTTTGGTAAGGCGATGTACATTCAGCTCCCGGTCCATCTGATTCCGGGTACACGAGATGGAGATAGCGCAGCATTCTCATTTCGTTGCTCTTCCCAGAAGGGCCAACCAACCTACGTTGCGGGATTACGACGTGCATTGCTTCCGGTGCCAGCGTGGGTTGGTTGTTTTGATCGTAACCGTAGTGTCTCTTGGGCTGTGAACGTGAAATTTATCCACCCTGACCCGTCGACCAATTCGACAGTTTTCCCCGGAAGCGGGAGAGGACGCCTAGCGGGTGTACGAGAATAGAATTAATTGTATCCATTTTTGAGTGTGCCGCTTCCATGCAACGGAACGGAGCCCGATAAATTTAGTGTCCCCAAAAGTTTGTGTCTATGGTCGGTTATTCGGTAGGGGAGCTGAGGGGCAGAGGAAGAAGACACTCAACTGTTTCTAGGGCAGGAACTAAACTGAGGGCAGAAACACTGAGTGTAGGTTTTGTAGGATGCAATATAAAAAAAAAACTGGCACAACCCTACATGATGACTCCAATGGGAGAATTGCGTTGAGCTTGGACATTTTTGGAAAGCTTTTCTTGGTGTGAATTCCAAAAGTGAGATTGGTCTTTCGGTGCGTTTGCCGCCAACAAAGAGTCACATATGGCCGGTGCACGATGTATGCAAACGGAATACAATATAAGCGTTTGGCTACGGGCGTTGTTGGTCGTTGTTTTGCTGTCCGCACCGGATATAGAATGGGCGTGCTATTTATTAAAGGAGTTTTCAGTTTCATTAACCTGCTGCTGCATTCGTGTGCATGTGTGCGCAATTTCGCAACAAAGGACGAACTGCCGTGTCGCCGCGTTGTTGCAGGACCGTTGTTTTCCAACAATTTCCAATGCTCCGCATACGGTAAATCAAAGTCAGTTTAGGATATGGTGGTCGTCGCACTATTGCTGGTAGAATATAATGGTTTTAGTTGCTGGTCCTATACTTTATGACGGAAATGTAAAGATCATATTGTTGAGACTGTGTACGATGAGCGAGGCGGTTCTGATCCGAGTTCTGATGGTTTGATATTCAAATATAGTAGTATTATAATGTTTGTACAAAACAGCATAGCCTTCAACCATATTGATGTGTTACATAAACGTGTTCACACAACGCCTGAAATATTGTTCCAGTTCATGGCAACAACTAGAGCTCTGCATAGTACTGTTGCGCATCATTTGAATATATTATGTTGAAATATCAAACTGACCATCAGAAAAGTGATTAAATTTTGGTTATTTTTCCATGATAGACCATGAGCGGCGTGCAAGAAGCATTTTATAGTGTTCTGTTTGGGGTGAAAATGGGGGTTTGATAATTTTGATGTTGTACATTCGGTTCTAAAACCAGAAGAAGCTCTTTTTGTCCTGAAAATGGCAAACAGATTAATCTTTTCTAAAACTGCTTCCATGTTTTGCTTATTGCTTATTATTATGAATCTGATCGTGCAATTAGACTAGCCGTCTATTAGCGTTGTACACTCAAAAGTGTTGGTAATCCCTATACACATTCTTCTATACTGAATTAACTCTTTGAAATGATTGATATTCTAATTTAAATCTTGTTGCTCCGCAATTGTCTTCTATCGTTTGAAACCTCCTCAGTCACTGCTGGACTTAGTTGAATAAAAGGGTCAGCCAAAATACCATTGGGCAGGTGCGTTAAGCAGCGTTAAGATGTGTACTTGAATTGCTGTACCATGAAACCGGCACTTTCCCAAACTATTGCGTCGAATAATCCTTAATTGTATCATCCTCTTGAACACACGTATAATGCTTCCCAGCTTTTGAAAGTTAGCATCTGAATACAAATAATATTAATGCTGCTGGCGGATGTGTTGCTCCGTCGCAGCGCCCAACGCCGGTGCTTTACACCGAGTCGGGTATATTTTTCCTTCGTCGACCGGAGAGTGCCTCCGACTATTAAGAAACGAGCGATTCTGAGGTTTGTGTTCGAATGCGCTTACTTTATTTAGGTTTTCATCTCTTATATGCTATTTAGTTGCTGACCGCATATAGGTCAGCTAACTGTGACTATGACTATTTTGATAACAAGATGTATTTATATTTAATGCGACATGTGACATGTTTATGGTTTATGAATTGCGTAAGTTACTTCCTCGTTTGAACCGTGAGAACGGTTGACTACCTGTTTATGTTTGTTACGTTTCTGAAGCGCGCGCTATTGCTTGAGGCGTGTTTTGCTTGAACTTTGTTTTAACTTGAGGTGTTTTATCTTGAAGTGTTTTACTTCGCTACATCCGCATAAATGCTTTTACTTCCTAATGAGGTCGTACGCAACATCCCGGCCCCCGTAACTTCTCGTGAGAGGTTACGCTTCTGTTGGTGCCTTAAACGGCGGAGGACGTTGACGTCTTCTATTACATCTTTTAATCGCAAAAATCGCAAATATAGTTAATGGTATGAACGCGAGCGTTGTTATTCGGTCTAGGATTGTTTTATCTATTGTTGAGGAGTACTTTTGCTTTACTACTTTTTCTGATTTCTCTATGAGCTTTAAGCCTAGTGCGATTGCTCTTTTTGTAGCGTGTCCAACTAGAGCACCAGTCGATTGAGCGCGTTTTCCTATCCTTAATTTGCACCGTTTTCTTTCTAATCATGTGTACCGGTCGGATTTCTATGTTTGTAGCAAATTGTTCTGATTTGGGGGTTGCTAATGTTTTTTGTTTCAAGAAATCTGGACCCTCTAGCCATATCGAGTGCCCCTGTTTAGGTTTCGTAACTTCATCTGCTGGATTGTCTTTTGAAGCTACCCAGTGCCACTGAATTCTTGATGTTCGATGGATAATTTCCCCTATTCGACATGCCACAAATTGTTTGTAATTGCGAGCTTCTGAATTGATCCATCCTAGTGCTGTCTTTGAATCTGTCCAATAGAATTCTTCATCTATATTCAGTCTCAATTCCTTTTTAATGGTATCGGCAAGTCTTACACCAAGTATTGCCCCTTGAAGTTCTAACTTTGGTATTGTAAGTGGTTTTGTGGGAGCTACTCTTGACTTAGCTGCCAAAATATTGACATTTACTGTGTCACCCTGTATTGTTTTTAGATATACCACGGCTGCGAAAGCCCTTTCTGAGGCATCTACAAATGTATGCAGCTCTCTGCGACAGTTTCCCTTAATGTTTGAATAGGATCTGACGATCTTAATATCTTCAACAGTTTTTATAGCGTCGAGCCATTCCTGCCATTTTCTTTGGAGGTTAATTGGCAATACATCATCCCAATCAACTTTCTCCTTCCATAGTTCTTGCATGAGGACCTTTGATTCCGTAGTGAGATTGATGACCAGGCCCAATGGGTCGTAGATCCTCATTATATTTGAAAGTATATTCCTTTTGGTCAATTTCTTATCCTCTAGTGGTGGAATTTTTAGTTTATATCTGAAAGTATCGTTTCTCGTGTCCCAGTGCATGCCAAGAATTTTCTCGTAGGTATCATCTTTGTTTTCGATAAAATGCATCTCTTTATTCGCTCTCCTGTTCTCAGGAAGAGAACTTATCAATTCATGAGAATTTGACACAAAGTTTTGTATAAAATTATTAGCCTTATCATGAATTGTCATGATTTCGTTTACTGTTTTGGCAGCATCTTCAATACTGGCGAAACTATCCAGATAATCATCTACGTAATGATTATCGGTAATTGCCTTCACCGCCTTTGGGTTTTGTTTTTCGAATTTTAGAGCGTTTTGATTCTTTACAAATTGTGCGCATGCTGGAGAGCATGTCGCTCCAAATGTCATTACCTGCATAACATAGACCTGAGGGTCTTTGTTAGGAGATTCTCTGTACAAAAAACGTTGGGCACACTGATCTTCTTGCATAACCTTTACCTGGTGGAACATTTCCTTTATATCACCAGAGCAAGCAATTTCGTGTTC